>NW_006767449.1:50283-57546 GCF_000264995.1 Punctularia strigosozonata HHB-11173 SS5 | reverse complement strand
GCTTCGACAGGATCAAGCGCCGATCCAGCCTGCCGGATTCCCGGGTACCTCACGTCTGCAAGAGGGACGCTACCGCGTGCCAGTGCCTTCGCCGCTGTGTTCACCGGGTCCGGCGATGTAGCGAGACCTTTTCGTACCGTCGCGGCTCGCGCACAGTTCAGCTTGATCGAATTGCGCTTGGCCGACGAGAGGACGCGCTCCGAGCGATCGCGCGTCACCGGGGAGTAGCGATAAGTCGACCCAATAGGGTAGACCCGCGGTCCGCGCCAGTTGGGTTTGTCGGCCAAGGAAACGATGGTTTCGCTCACGGGATCCCAGCCTTTAACGTCTTGTTTCTTCGTCGTCGTAGTAACGTTCCGGTTCGACAAACGACGGCGACCCGGGTGCGACAGGTTCATAAGCCTGTGCTCCAGGGATCGGAACGACACGGATCGCGGCGAGCGAGGAGCTTGGTTCTGGGGAAATCTCGCTAGCAAGCGCGCCGAAGTCGCTCTCAGACTCCAAGAAAGAGGGATTTACGAGAGAATCTAGAACATCCCATTCAAGCCCCCGGCGCGCCTCGAATTCGCTCTCGGAGATAAGGCCAGCATCGAACAGAGAATCGCTGTCGGCGGAGAAGCAGTCGCTGAAGTCCAGAAGACCGTTCTTGTTGACGGGATCATGGTTGCTAACGGCAGGTCTCCCGCCTCTAGCGATAAATCCTTGAACCAGAGGGTCGTCGTACTGGTATTGAGCAGAGAATGGAGGGGGGACTTGACATCCGTTGAACCAGGCGTGTTGTCGCGCTTCGCGTAAGCCGATTCGTTCGCTCATGGACACCTTCGTAAGGCTTTCGATGAGGTCGCATGCTGCGAAGGAACGATCTATAAGCATTCTGCATGGCCAAACAAGGATGATGGATTACCGTTGGAGCTCATCAACTGCCTCCGTAGTTTGTTAAAATTTGTGCGCCTCCTTTGCATGATTTCCTCGAAGAACGTCACTCCTTCGATTTCATAAAGAGGTTTACCCCAGTGGCTTTCCGGACGTGGTAAGCGCCATGAACAAAGGGACGAGTGCAAACGGCTCACATGAAAAACATGGTGGCTCCTAAGCTGAAGGCATCGCTGAGCTCCGTATGCTCATAGTTCAGCGATTCAGGTGCGGCCCATGCGGCACTCTTCATCATCGCCCGACGAAGAGATGTGCTGAGCTCTATGGCGTCATTCTTCCCAGATCGCGTGGCGAGTCCGAGACCACTGATCTTGACGATGGGACCAGCTGGGCTCAAACCGTATACGAGGACATGCTGAGCGACTTCTTTGTCAGTCAGCCAGACGAACGGTAGCCACAATACTAACCTCAGGCTTCATGTCGCAGTGGATTATGCCTTGATCATGTATATACTGCGATGAGATAGTCAGTCGCGGCCGTCATCGATATGCGCGTGTCCCTCACCATCAATCCGTCCATGAGTTGGGCCATGACGGGACGAGCGAGGAATTCACCTGAAATCAGAGACTTAGCATCAGTCGCAAAGAAAGCATGGAGAGGCACCCACCGAGCTTTCCATTGCCTACTGTGATGAAGTCGTGTAGATTTCCGCGAGGGGCGAGAGGTGTTACAAAACCTATAGGTGGCATGAGTTAGAACTCGAAGTGACTGCCTCGTAAATCGCTTACTGATTTGTCTATCCGTATCATGAGGATCCCCAGGGAGCATATACCAGTCACACAGGTATGCAACATTACGGTGGATGAGATCGTCGCGCATCCTAAGATGGGATGCAACTTCGCCGAGCCTTCCAACCGGCACCGCAATGCGCTTGACGACAACAGCATGGCCGGTTTTGATGCATTTCGCAACGTGATGGCCTGAGTATAGACAGTCGGCGGTGAACGCGTACAACCAGCGGACATGGAACTTACTTGCTAACTCCCCGACCGCCATTGCATCATTGACCTTGTATCGTTCAGCCTCAACACAGTGGGGTGTATCTGGAACGCTCATGAGACACCGATAGACGTATTCTTCAAGATCCAGGTGAGTAATCAACGACTGCAAGCATGGTAAATAAGAGGCCTACACACCTGCGTCGTTAAACCGGATGATATCATCGGATTGGAGTTTGCGAGACCCTGTAGGTTCGAGGTATGCTCCATTTACCTGTCAAGGTCATCAGTAGAATATCATTTATGCGTTAAATTTCAGGGGGCGTACGTAGACTCCGATGTCAGAGCTATCGCATGATATCTCCCCGTACGCATCTGCATGCCTGCTCTGTCCAAGATCGCCGTTCACGAGTGACACCGTGGCAATAGGACTCTGTTCATGAGAAGCAGGGATTTCACCTGTCACAAGCTCGGTTGTCAGCGACGAGCTATTCGTGTCGTTTAAGCATCATGATTGCTTACCGTTATCCTCGGCTTGTCCGTTGAAGGGCCGATCGGAGCTAGAATAACATACTCCCCATGCTTTCGACGAGGTGCCGAAGAGCAGATGCGAGCGAGACTTAGATGTGGACTGGAGGACAGCCCAGCCTTGCCCGTGCAACTCGTATTTCGTAGATGCATGCTGAGCAAAGACCACTGGATCCTCTAGGTGAAGGCGCAAGCTCTGAGGCTGGGGCATGTTGGGGGATGCGAGAACGTCTTCTAAGCCCAGTATGACCGCTTATATGCATGTTCGCGGCTTTGCTTTGTTCAAGGTGGCGAACAGGTCTTCGCGAACAATAACCGTATGCGAACGTCGGAGTTAAAGCATGAACTACGGACAAGCAGTCGAGACAAGGCAACCGAATCTTGCATCGTGAGGGGCTTTGTCTGCAAGCAATGCACTGCCTTTCGGGTGGCACAGGCAACACGGCCTCCCAGCGAAAGGCTCCTGAGGACCTTGCATCACGGATACTTCGTATCATAACCAAGAAAGGGAAGCACAAGGAGTCCAGGGCGGCACAAAAGTAAGCGATGGCGCAAGGGCTGTCTGCGCTTCGTCACCGCGAAGCATATGAGCGAGCGACACGCACTAGTTAATTGTCACGTATCTATGATCCGCCAGTAAGCGACCGTATACGAATCAGGGACAGGTGTATCATGCAATCCGTTGATGGTCCTGGCATCGGCGGTGCAGTCACTCGGTCTCTCCTCCAGCTCTTCCACGGGAACCCATTGATAATGGTCGAAGACGAGGTGACGCCACCTCTTCCGTCCTTCATCCCATTCCACTAGTTCGTCCTGTCTACGGTTCGTGAAGACGGGATTCCCGTCCTCTATCGCTCCATGGAAGTGGTCTAGTTTGATAATCCACAAGGGAAACGTGCGCATCGCCCTCGCTATGCAGGTCAGACATCGTCCTCTCTCGACGTGCCACGTTTCCATATAATCGGAGGCAACGGGAGGTACGTGGCGAAACTGGAGGATGAAACCTGTTGAGGACGACCTGGGGCGTCGCGGCCAAATTCGTACCGGGTAAACGTGCGCGTCGTTTGTGATATCGTGGTACATGCTGGAGGAAAGGCGCATCCGGAGGAGTTGCTCCTTCCTTGGGAGCCGCTCAAAGCCGCGAGAGGGCGGATGAGAAGTCCAGTCTTCAAACGCTAATCCCTGTGCATCCACGCCGATGCGCGGGCGGGGGCGCACATACGTTGTGTCCTTGATCCGTTCCTGCTGTAGCGCGGTCCGTCGACAAGTGCAGGGGACTGGAAGAGCATCGATGTGGGCGCGATATAACGACGCGAGTTCATCGCGCGAATAGTCTTCCGGATGTGTTCGGACGCGAATGCGATGCACACTGGTCGTCTCGGATGTGCGAGCATGGATGTCAGAAGTCCCTAGATTCGTGGGCTCTTGTTGTGATTCCAGTCGCTGGGGTAAGTTGTATTCTCCCCTCGGGAGCCTACATCTAAAGCCATGAGACGGGAGTAAAGCGAGAATGATAGGCAATACTCACAGGCTGACTCCGGTGGACCCATCGCAAGTTGTGGAACCCGTATGGGAGTAGCCACGTTGGCGAGCCCGCTCGCCCCTCACTACCAGATCTACAAGACCGTTCTCCATGCGGTTAATGCCTTGCTGCATCTCTGCCACAAGCACGAGCACATTGCCCTTCTGTCCCTGCAGAAATTTGAGATCGCCCAGGGCACCGCCGACCTTGGTCCTCCTTTCTCTTCGAGATTCATCCGCCACGCGACGACGTTTCGTATGGCGTTCCTCTGTCACGGAAATGGATCGAGATCGCTTTCCTGCCCGAACGAGTGGGTGTGATGTTTCGACGATTGCGGATGAAGACGCCTGCTTGATATGGTGAGGAGCGGTAGACTGAGGGTTTGCTGTACTCACCGAGGTCATCTGGTTCGTGGAGATGAGCCGTACGTGAGGAGCTGGTAGTCGCCCGCTTGCAAGCCGGTCGTTGTGGTCCATCCGACCTATTCGTTGGTCAGTCAATTCATCTTAGGGAAGGAGTCCTCGTGCGACGTGCGTACTGGTTGGAGGTATAGATCGTCGCCGTCGAGAGTTGGTGCGGTTCTCTTCTTGTTGTACGATGTCAGACGTTGCTTGCAGACCCTACGCGTGAGGTCCTTCAAGAGACGCGTGGACTTGCTTTCGCTGTGGAAAAAAAGGGATGGCGGCGACTGGGGGTCGGGTGGGTTCCAATACACGCGCAATATGGTTCGAGTTGTCTGGGATGCGTTCGACAGCAATTTGGATTCCCAAGCTCCTTGCTACGGTCCGGGGAACAAGGTGGGTGCAAATTATGCATGGTTATTGTTATCGGTCTGTTGTTGTCGTCGTCGTCAAGCCCTGTGTAGCGGTTCGGCCATCGATGCTATCGAGACCGTCGCTACTTTCCTTTTTTGTTCGCTGGACGCTTACGCGTCCCCCCCTTTGATTCATCAGCATGCTCCACCTCCATATGGTCAGGTACTTACGATAGAGTATAAGTACGCCGATGCTTGACGGAGGAGGGGCGACTTTTTTGTATCTTCTCGAGTTGCTCAATAACGAGACTTTGAACTCTCTGACTGTGCCGCTCGAGAAACTGACCGTGTGAACGCACTTTGATCAGTTCTGATCTTACTCGCGTCACATATTTTTGAGAGTGTCTTGTGAGTAATTCGCTTCGCTCGAAGTCGCTTACTCCTGTGGATAGGTACTGGCCGGCTTGATCACCCGGACACGCCCTTACATCGGATACTGCGACGACTAGCTAAGTATCCTACTACTTGCGCTACTACACTGCGACTACCATGCCTATTAGAGACGAGTTGACGGGTCAGTGGACCCGCAGAGACGTGCGGGCTGCCGGTAACCCCTCGCAGCCCGCGGCGAACGTTGACAACAGGACGGGCGCTGCGGCGTCCGGTCCTAGCGGAAGTCCTCCGGTGGCGGTCGACCCTCGTGCGTCGAACCCTGGGGGCCCTCCTGTGGCAGTCGGACCTCGTGTACCGAACCCTGGAGGTAATGATGTGGCTCCTGTGGCGGTCGGACCTGGTGTACCGAACCCGGGAGATGTCCCAGTGGCAGTCGAGCCTCGTGCGTCGAACCCGGGACTGGAATCAGTCGGAGTACAAAGTGGTGCCTCCGCTGGAGGGCGTATGCCGCACGGAGGCGTGCGCGACATTGAGAGGACGGATATCTCGACCATTGCGTCACAGAGTCCGTCGCCCTTCATTATTGGTGGATTCGGCGGGCAGTCAAGCGATGGCACCGAGTCATGGTCCAAGGTTCCGCGTCGGCGCCATAGCGCGTCGCCGGTGTTGTCTCATCGAGTATCTATTAGCAATGAGAACAGCTTTGCGTTGTTGACTAACCTTGAGGACACCTCCCTAGTCACGAAAGACGATGACGTCGACACGACTACGTCTAGCTCACCTGCGGCGCCGGGAGTCCCGCAAACTCCTAGGAAGTCGGAGGACAAGCGCCGTGTGTCGTATACATCGCGCGGCAGTGACACAGAGTCGGAAGATTCACCCGAGACACCTACGCCTGTAGACAAGGGCAAGGGTGTCGAACGGCCGGGAGAGGCTTCGCACAGTGGTAGTGGTGGCGGACACGAAGTACCGCCGCACACTGACTCTGAAAGCGCGCCGGAATACATCAGATACATGGGAATTGACGAAGAGGAACTGGATATTAACGCACAGAAAGCGGCTCTGAATTCTCTCCACCCTGTCTATGGCCTGCGCAACGGACAGTCCTCGGCCAGCGAAACGTCGGGAGGTTCGTCAAAAGAACCTATTGAGGATATTATAGCCCGCGCTAGTAAGTCCGCCAATGATTTCCGAGACGGCAAGAATCGTGAGGTGCGAGAGGCCAAACGAGAGCGCGATACGGCAAACCAGGCCCGAGTTGAAGCCGAGCGAGTTCGGCGTGAAGCCGAGCGTTCTAAGGAAGAGGCTGAGCGAGCCCGAGCAGAGGCAGAGCGGGCCAGATTGGATGCTGAACGAAGGCTGGAAGACCTTACCAGAAGAATGAGCCAGTTAGTAGTGACGGTTGAAGCTCAGGCAGCGCGCGTCGCTGAGCTTGAGCGACAGAGCACACATCCCGCTACGCACGGCCTGGACGAAATGAGATACCACGCCGAGCACGTTGAGGACGATCACGATGCACGACAAAATAGAAAGTATGAGGGTGGCGAGACTGGATTGCACGACCGCAGATCTCGTAGTGGTATATACAATCTCAGTACGGCAAGGCCATCGGTGATCAGCGGGGTCGGACGGAATGGTCGCGGAGGGCGTTTGTCAGTTGCCCCGCCGTCTCAATTTATATCTCCGCACAGTTCATTAGGTCAAGCGTTGGAGCGTAAACTAAAACAACTGGAATGTGCTATGCGTGACCTTGAAAGACCGGGGGCTACACCAATCAAGCAATGCTAGTTGCTTGAATAATTAACAAGCTGTGGACATACATCCATTTGCCTTCGTGTACAAAGGTGGATCCAGTGGAGTTACAACATCCTTAGGTAAAGCATCCCTTACGGTATGACACGGTAGAGCTACAACATGACTGGGCATCACCATAATTGAATGATTACACTACAACAATATTGGATAGGGCTGTACTGTTGGATGTTGTGACAAGGAGCAGACCCCACAACAATATTGGATATGTCTGCATTCTTGGACAACGACGGTGGTGGGCAGTGGTATACCAGCGCACTACAACAATAGTGGGCAGGCAAGAGGAGCATAAAGCTATGACGGCGGGCACTACATCAGTTGACAACGGTGGTGGGCTCTCGTATACCAGCGCACCACGACAATGATGGGCAGGCAAGGTGAGC
>NW_006767449.1:33647-38809 GCF_000264995.1 Punctularia strigosozonata HHB-11173 SS5 | reverse complement strand
GTGCCCACCACCGTCGTGGACTGATGTAGTGCCCGCCGTCGTAGCTTCATGCTCACCTTGCCTGCCCATCATTGTCGTGGTGCGCTGGTATACGAGAGCCCACCACCGTTGTCAACTGATGTAGTGCCCGCCGTTGTAGCTTCATGTTCACCTTGCCTGCCCACCATTGTTGTCAAATTGTGAATACTACACCAGACTTACTGTTATTCTTTTGTAATACAAGTATAGCTAGTAATCCATCATTGTCGTAAATTTCCGTGACTCACCTTTGTACACAATGGCTGTTGGATTGTTGTCCATACTTTGTTACGTACAAAGCAACTAGGGCTGAATCAAGCCCAATGTAAAGCCTGACCCTCCGAAGGAATATGACGGTCGAGCGGATCTCGATGCGTATCAACGGTACGTTGAGCAAAGTGTTGAGTACCTAATAGACGGTATGATTGTCAGGGATCGACATGTGTCGAAGATTGGACATTACCTGAGCGGGAATGCCCAACAGTTCTTCAAGCGGGTCGTCAAGAGCCCAGAGGAGTGGACCGTCCGGGAATTTTTCAATGAGCTATTCAACTATTGCTTCCCGGATGGATTCATGAACGAGATTCGAAGGCGCTGGAGGAGCTGGCGCCAGCGCAAGTCGTCCGTTAAGGTATATGCAGCCGCGATGGAAGGATTCCGCGATGATTTAGGGGACGAGATTTCGGATCGTCAGTTTGTGCAGCGGTTCTGGGAAGGACTAGATGACGAAATCAGCCGCGAACTGTATCGAGATCGACTACATCCTGACATTGACACGTACGAAGACGTCCTGGAGTGCGCTATTGTCGCCGAACGTGCTATCAACAAACCCTCCATCGTGGAGGCTCCTTGAACAGTAGTCAACCCCCTGGGTCGCAAGGTCCGGGAGGCGGAAGTAGTGGTCATGGCAATCAGAGTGGATCCGGTGGTCGTGGTGGCCGCAGCGGATCCGGAAGTGGAAGTGGCCGGAACGGTAAGGGTCGCGAGATCCGTCCTGGTGCTGGCCCGCACAGAAGCCCCGATGGTGGGACGTCGCCAGGGGTCGGTCCTGAAAAGGACTCATCAAAACAGAAGGATAAGAATGCAAAACGGAGCTCACCGTTGTCGCGAGACCAAATGAAGGAACATCTTGAGAATAACTTGTGCTTCAAGTGTCATAAGGCTGGGCACATGAGTCGCAACTGTCCTGAAGGTCAGCAGGTGAAGAGCGACACGAAAGGACGTGCACCGGGTGCCAAGACAAGCTATGCGATCAATTTCGCGGAGACGGGAGAGTCCGAAGACGATGCAGAGACGCCGGTTGGTGATCCAGAGGTCATGGATGAGCTGCCGTGCGGCTCCATTCGGTGGCGCTTAACGGAAGATGACGATCTGCTATCGGAGCAGGGGGCCGATGAAGTACCTCCGCATGATGATGGACTCGACCCGAGCGGGAACCCACCGCCGTACGAGGAACGGCGCTGGGCCCAGGAGGAGGCACGTACCTGGTACACGCCGTATAGGGACGATTGGCGTCAAAATATGCTGGATTACCTGCAGACCCGTGGTATCACGGCGGCTGTCCGAGCCGCGTGCGACGCTTATGAGCGCCAGGATGTTGATCCTAACTTTGTGTGTCCGGACGCTGTGCGAGAGCATCGGCTTGAGCGCGATGCCTTTGTCGAAGGTTCTTCTCGGTTTGGCGACCCCGCTGCTAATCGGATAGGTTCTGTCGTCGAGGCTCGCATCGACCAGCTACCGCATTTGTGGGATATCTGGACAAATGAGTTTGCGATCGCATCATGTATGATTTTGTTGGCCGATGGACGTACCCCTTGGGTTATGAATGACGCCCGCCTAGACCTTCCTATTGTTATCCCTAATGAGTTGCTGATCCGCCGTGGTTTTGACTTTGTCAATTGGTATCGAGTGCGCATGCGAGAGTTCGTTGCGCTGGCTCGGAGATTCGAGCGCGATGAGGTTGGCTTCGAGGACGTGGACTTCCTCTGGGATTGGAACTGGGGTGTTCCTAGGGAGGCAGTCGATCCTGAAGATGAGGATGCCGCAAGTGAGGCAGGAGATGCCGGGAGCGATGACAGCTCTGAGGATGGCGATTACCCACCGGGTGCGCGGTTTAACATCCCTTCGGACGACTCCAATGACGATCTCGTAGAAGGCGAGATGTTCGAGATCGACGGCACTCTCTACATGCTGGGTGCTGATGATACCCTCTGGTTTCGCTCTGCAAGTATCAGGCTGGATGTCGATGGAAGTAAGGAGGCAGGTCGTCGACTTGCAGCAGCGCGCGTGAAACAGCCTCCTAAGGACAGCTTTGCATCACTTCAACGCAACGCGTCTCGAATTAAAACCTCAGGGCGTAGGGTCCCGAGGCCCATCGTTATCACAGTGCGTGTTAACGGCCACGAGTGCCGTGCCCTGCTAGATTCAGGATCTCTCGGCGATTTCATGTCAACGACTCTCGCTGAACAGTTAAAGGTCCAGAAAACCCCACTTGATACTCAGATTACTGTGCAGCTCGCGGCTCAAGGATCCAAGACTAAGGTGAACTACTATACCACAGTAGATCTACAGTATGCCCGGATTTCATGTCAGCGTGTCTTCGACATAATGAATATTGACGGCTATGATCTGATCCTGGGCACGCCGTTCATCTGGCAGCACAGGATCATGTTTGGGCTGAACCCTTCGCGGGTGATTGTGGGATGCGAGGAGCCTGAGGTCATGCGAACAGGCGAGGATGTTGGGGAACTCGCATCCCGAACTGCTAAGCTCCGTGAACGGTCTATTGAAGAGATCCGGCGAGAGCTCCATGAATACGCAACGCCGTTGTACCAAAAAGCGGCGGAGACGACGTTACCTCCTCTGCGGCGAGTGAATCATCGCATTCCTATTATAGATAAGGAGAAGCGGTACCCGTTTCGTGCCTCTAGGTGTCCTGAAGGGTTTCGTGAGCAGTGGAATGCGAAGCGGGACATTTTCTTGAAGTCGGGACGATGGGAGTACGCGAGCGGCGTAAATGCATCTCCTATCATGTTCCTCAGCAAGCCCTCAGGTGGTATGCGAAATACTGTTGACCTACGAGCTCGGAATGATAATACAGAAAAGCTGGCATCGCCTCTCCCGGATCAGGATGGCATATGCCGCCGCGTCGCAGCGAGCCGGTATTTCACGGCAATGGACTTGGAGGGCGCATACGAGCAGGTTCGAGTGGAGCCGGAAGACGTCCAATACACGCTAATGGCGACGCCGGACGGTACGATGGTGAGCCATGTCTTGCAGCAAGGTGACTGCAACGCCATCGCAACGTTCATGGCGGTAATGACTGACATGTTCTCGCCGTACCTAACCGTATGGCTGGAAATCTATCTAGACGACCTCATTGTGCATAACGATGATCTCGAAGAACACGTACGTTGCGTAAAGCAGGTCATCAACATTCTTCGCCGAAATCAGTTCTACCTATCGGAGAAAAAGATGCACTTTCTGGCTGACGAGATCAAGTTGCTTGGACAGATCGTGTCGCGGAAGGGTATCAGGCTTGATCCGGTGAAGGTTGAGAAGATACGCACATGGCATGTGCCGACCAATCGCGATCTCCTTCGTGGCTTTCTCGGCGCTGTTGGATACCTCGCAGACGGATGTGCTGGGATACGTGTCCCAATGGATGTGTTGAACCGGCTGACTGGTGACAAGGTAGTCTATCGCTGGGGTCCAACGGAGCAGCGCGCGTTCGATGATATCCGTGACATTGTCGACGCTCACCGGAATGTTCATCGCGTTGCGATGCGGTACGGGCCGGGGGCACCGCCGGTACATGTGGTCACTGATGGGTGCCTCACGGGCGTGGGTGGCTGCATCTTGCAAGGGCCGGACTGGAAATCGGCCGCGGTAGTCGCGTTTTATTCGGCAAAGTTGTCCGCGGCGCAGCAAAACTACGCGGTACACGAGATTGAATTGTTAGCTGGTCTCGAAACTATGCTGCGCTATCGGGACTTACTGCTAGGCGTCCCTTTCACCTGGTATACGGACCACAAGGGGCTGATTCATTTCATGAATCAGAGAAACCTGACTGGGCGTCAGGCGCGATGGCTGGAAAAGCTATCAGAGTTCGACTTTACGATCGTCTACGTCCCGGGTCTGGAGAATGAACTTGCGGATGCGTTATCGCGCATCTATTCCGACGACGAGCCCGGTATAGTACGATCAAAGAATGAAATGGTCCAGTATGACGAGGACCATCCCCCGCGCGGCAGTGTCATGCCCGTACTCACCGGTCTGGAAGCTCGGATGGCGTCGTTGCGACCTCGTACTCCACGCGCAGCAGTGCGAGGGCCAGTGATGCTACAGTCGTCTGAGATGCCGTTGTTGGCGCGTTCTGCCGTTGCACCGACAACTCGGAAACAGGTTGCTCCACAACCGGCTGAGACGGGACGGCCGGAGACTGCCCAAGAGTTCGCAAAGCGTATCAAGAAGGTGACGCTGCGTCTTCCGGAGCAGCGTCAGGAGGGCGGGCATGGAGGAATACATGCACAAACTGATGCAACAGGAAAGAAACCACTGAACAAAGAGACAGACGATGACGAAGCGGCCGCCATGGCTCCGAAGTTCCTTGATATCATAGCAGAATATGATGGAAACATTCGGTTTCCGGAGTGTCTGAAAGGTAAATACACGGAAGATCCGTTTTTCAAGCTTATACTTGAGAATCCGTCTCAGTTCAAGAATTTCACAATCGAAGACGACACGATGTACTTGAAAGATGAGGGCTCGAAGGTCCTATGCGTTCCTGGATGCATGATAGGGCAGCCCTAGTTGCTTTGTACGTAACAAAGTATGGACAACAATCCAACAGCCATTGTGTACAAAGGTGAGTCACGGAAATTTACGACAATGATGGATTACTAGCTATACTTGTATTACAAAAGAATAACAGTAAGTCTGGTGTAGTATTCACAATTTGACAACAATGGTGGGCAGGCAAGGTGAACATGAAGCTACAACGGCGGGCACTACATCAGTTGACAACGGTGGTGGGCTCTCGTATACCAGCGCACCACGACAATGATGGGCAGGCAAGGTGAGCATGAAGCTACGACGGCGGGCACTACATCAGTCCACGACGGTGGTGGGCACTGACATACCAG
>NW_006767449.1:21515-33007 GCF_000264995.1 Punctularia strigosozonata HHB-11173 SS5 | reverse complement strand
CACTACATCAGTTGACGACGGTGGTGGGCTCTCATATTCCCAGCGCACCACGACAATAGTGGGCACCCAAGGGAGCATGAAACCTACGACGGCGGGCACTACATCAGTTGACAACGGTGGTGGGCTCTCATATACCAGCGCACCACGACAATGATGGGCACCCCAAGGGGAGCATGAACCTACGACGGCGGGCACTACATCAGTCCACGACGGTGGTGGGCTCTCGTATACCAGCGCACCACGACAATGATGGGCACCCAAGGGGAGCATGAACCTACGACAGCGGGCACTACATCAGTCCACGACGGTGGTGGGCTCTCATATACCAGCGCACCACGACAATGATGGGCACCCAAGGGCAGCATGAAGCTACGACGGCGGGCACTACATCAGTCCACGACGGTGGTGGGCTCTCGTATACCAGCGCACCACGACAATGATGGGCACCCAAGGGGAGCATGAACCTACGACGGCGGGCACTACATCAGTTGACAACGGTGGTGGGCTCTCATATACCAGCGCACCACGACAATGATGGGCACCCAAGGGGAGCATGAACCTACGACGGCGGGCACTACATCAGTCCACGACGGTGGTGGGCTCTCGTATACCAGCACACCACGACAATGATGGGCACCCAAGGGCAGCATGAACCTACGACGACGGGCACTACATCAGTCCACGACGGTGGTGGGCACTGACATACCAGCACACCACGACAATGATGGGCACCCAAGGGCAGCATGAACCTACGACGGCGGGCACTACATCAGTCCACGATGGTGGTGGGCTCTCGTATACCAGCGCACCACGACAATGATGGGCACCCAAGGGGAGCATGAAGCTATGACAACGGGTGCCACAGCAGACAACAACAACTAGTCTTAGAGATCGAGCCGAGTTGTCAATCACTGTAATGCTAAGGGCATATATAATAGATGGACGAGCTGAAGTCCGTCGACTTCAGCTAGCGTCTTATATACTACTGCACAAGTACTTGTACTAGAACTTTCCAGTAGTCCCTACAGCGGTCTATACTATTCTACAATGTTCCATAGAGTCATAACAAGTCATGTCCAAGTCGCAACCTGAGTTGCAGTCGCTTAGTCATACTAGTACATCGGCATCTGAGTTGTCAAATGCCGCATTTGTCAGTGTCATGAGTAAGCATTCATGACAATGAACAGATCACGAGGTTTGATTCCCATGCTTGTGGCTGAAGCGGCACCACCATGTAAGGATCAAGGCACGTGACTAGCATTTCGAGGTTACGGCTAAGAGACAATAAGTTGTGTATGCAACAAAATGAATGATCTAAAGATTATGTAGGCTACTGGTCAATTCGTAAGAACATCCAAGGCGTGTATGATAATAGAAGGCATATTATAAGGACTGTATAAGGACACGATATTGAGTTTGCATGGTCAATGGCATTGAGAGAAGGCTTGACGAGCCTAGTTCTTCCGCGCACGCCTGGATAGGGCAAGTTAACCACACACCATCCATAGTTTTCAAAGCCGAACTTACTTTCGCATCCTTCCTTCCGCCTTCGAATTTCCCTCGTCTTTTCTCTTCTTAGGGGACTCAAGACGTGTAGGCGTGCACTCAGACGCCGCAGGTGCATAGTCCAAGCGGAGCATCCACGCGACATCATCACATGCGCTGTCGAAGCCTCCGGGGACGGAACCTTCGGCGATCAAGCACCATGCCAGGCAGAGCACAACCATGTAGAGACCGTTCGGTCCACCTCTCTGTGCGGACCATTCAGGAATGGTTCCACTCATGGTGGGCCTCCTCAGCGGTAGTTCCGTGCCCTCGCGCCACGAAGGTTGGATGTCGCACCACCACGCTGTCCAATTCTGGAGATGGCTCGTGGCAGGGCCGGTCGGAGGGGGCTTCGTCAGCTTCCGCCCCCGGCCAAGCCAATGGCGCACAGCTTCAGGCCGTTTCTTCGACGTAGTGAGGGCTTTCTGCATAGTAATAAGTACAGATATAATATGTTGGATAAGTACTCACCGTCTCCGCGAATCCCAGGGATATCTCGAAATCCGCGTAGGCGGCCAAGAGCCTTTTGAATGCCAAACCTCCGTGCTCGAGACTATCCATCCAGGACATCGAGCTGGTGAACCACTCTGGATAGGGCCCAGCGACAGCATCGGCAATGGTCTTCGAGGTAGCGCTGTCCGCGCTTGGGCTGTGGCTTCCCCCATTGCTGACAGACTTCGCATGGTTGTCATCGTCCCCTGTGAGCGTATCCATGTCGATGTCTGTCGTCGGTGCCGGAGAAGTCGCAGCAGCATCGTCGGCGGACGTTGCAGCAGTGTCGTCAGCGGATGTTGCAGCAGTATCATCAGCGGAGGCCGCGGCAGTATCGTCGGCCAACTTCGTGGAGGTATCGTTGGCCGACGTCGCGGCGGTATCGTTGGCCGACGTCGCGGCGGTATCGTCGGCTGACTTCGTGGTGGTATCGTTGGCCGACGTCGCGGCGGTATCGTTGGCCGACGTCGCGGCGGTATCGTTGGCCGACGTCGCGGCGGTATCGTCGGCTGACTTCGTGGTGGTATCATTGGCGGATGTCGCGGGAGGCGTTTGGCGAGACTCTGTGCTTGGGACGGAGATGCTCGTATCTTCGTGCGGACTCGTAGCACAAGACGATGAGCGCAATAACGCGCCGCCGTCCGCAGATGGTGATGAGTGCTGAGTGTCGCCGGAGCGTGAGGATTTGCGCGGTTCATCTGGTTCAGGAGCGGAGGGCGACGCGGAAGTCACGGGAGAGGAAGGAGGAAGACGCGGAGGAGCTCCCTCGAAGGAATCGACAGATCTATCGCGATTTCGGGGGACGTGCGCCCAAGATATGGACGCGGAGTCAAGTGGATCATCCGGTAATTTCTTCTGCCCTTTGTGCTTGTTCGTCCGACTATGTTTGGTCTTTGTTCGAGGTGTGGGTTTGCGAATTGAGGACTCCGTGTTGGTAGAAGGTGCCTGGTCGTCGACAATGATGATGACGTCCTTATCGGTGGATTGATTATCGGGCTCCTTCAAGGCACGAGCAGCACATTCCTCTGGGGCTACGGATAACGGTGAACCCGACGCCGGAGGGTCAAAGCAAGCATGAACTCACTATAAACTCTCTCTAAGAATTTTGCGTACGCCTCCTCGAAGTCCGGGTAGCCTTTGTACGCCGCTTGGAACGTGTTGCCGTTGAGGGTTTGGCCGATGCTGATGCTGTTGACTGCATTAGCGAATTGGTCCGTCATGTAGCGGGGACATTACTGACGAATAGGTATTGAGTGAACCACCTCGTGACGGGCGTGGGCCGCCCATAATTATGAGCGCGCACCATCCTGTCTGCTCTTGAAGGCGTTGAAGAGCGACCTTGAGGGTATGAGGGACGTTGCTGAGAGCCCTGGAAAACGCGCGTGAGATGTCGCCCCCGTGAGCAAGACACAATTAAGTTACTCTTCGTAACTCCTAGCCTTCGCTGTCTCTGGATCAACGTCGCTGTTTTCGCGCTCAAAATCTGGTGCATCCTCGTCACGTAAGTAACCTGAATCTCTATATTCCTCCACGAGCTGCATTGTCTGTTCGTCGATAGCGTTCAACCGTTCTGTCATCAAGCGGTGGAGAAACTTCAAATAGTCTCTCTGATCGAGCGCCTCGTCCGCGTGCTCTTCCTTGTACTTCCTCCAGCCGGCCGCGATCTCGTCTCTCCATTCCTCCCTCTTCAAGCGAGCAAGAGCCTGCCATAGCTGAGGGGGTCGCCTCTTCGACCCGGTAAGATCAAGTACACGAGAACACCCATTCCTGGGGGCCCCGGAGGTTGCGCGACCACGGTTGTTGATCCAATTGCGTACTTTCTGTACGCCAATGCGCATCAATGCTCATACAACATGATATGAAGTAAGTATGACCTACATTCTCAGCGCTTCGCTTGCGTGTCAAATACTCAGGATGCTGATACGCCTCCTTCAGGCTTCCTGCTTCCTCTATCTTGGTCTTGCTGGGCACGACAGGCCATCGCATGAAGTAGTCTGCCATGCAATGCAACCAGAACTCAGTGACAGCGTTTCTATCGCCTTTGCAAGAAAGATAAGCCTTTAGCTGCTCCTTGACGAAGGCTAACTCATCGTTGTCCCAGTGAACTTGAGGCATGGCGAGGAAGACAGTGACTTCAAGTTCGGATCGTCAGCAGCAATTCCAGGGCAAGCGACTACGACAAGCTTGGTGCGCATTTGTTTAACTATTGCGGAGCGAATGTTCGAGCATCCCGAAGAGCCTCGGTCGCCGTTATGGCCGTCGTGGCGGCCTTTTTGCTATGGTTATTCCGCCGTCGTCCGAAGGCCTTCTGTCGGACTTGTCTGCCGGCGAGAAAGGATTGTTGATCGTGTGAGGAAGAACAAATTTTCTCTCTCCGCGTACGCCCGAGATCGTTGCCAACGAGGACGCGGCGTGTTTGACATCATGAACCGTACGAACTCCCCTGTTTTTTTCTTGAACGTTCCATTCCTCTTGACTTCTTTCTATCACCTTCTGCACTCCTGCTCCTCAACTCACCGCCGGCGCTGTCTCTTCGTGTCCTGGGTTGTCAAAAATGCCTAGCACTGGTTCAGGAACTGGGACTGGACCGGTACGTTGCCGCAGAATTTTTCTATGAACGCTCTGACTTTCCTATTTTTGGTAGCCAAGGGTCCCCACTCAGATGGAGATCTTGGCAATTTTTGCCGACGCGATCCGTGAACTTGTCACCCAGACATCTACGCCGACACGTTCTGGGCTCATCGACGCTTTGTTGGGTCCTATCGTTGCTCTGCATGCCGAACTGCATCATGGTAGGCGTTCCCAACCTTTTGTTTCTCATAGCTTACGTTTGGCGCAGTGGACCAACCTGCGCACACTCCGGTTGAACCACTCCGCGGCATCAATATCACCGAAGACGACCCTGATTACCAAGAATTGGCGAGTCTTCATGCGTCACTCAATGAAGATTTTTCGGCGTCCCCGGCGTCCCCAATCAAGCAGCGCGCCCCTCTCTACTTCCCCCCGCAATCACCATCACCCGTGCCTCCGGTCTTGTCGTCATCCACGGTGAACACGAGCCGTACCTCCCGGCTGCCGGCGAGTGCGCCTACGACCCCGCTTACTAGCCGATCAGTTGGTGTTCCCGACCGAGATCGCGGCCCAGTCGGTGGTGTTACTCGATCGCGTTATGCGACTTCTTGCCGTGACCCCTCCGAATCGAGCACCTCGACTTATCACCCAGTCCAGTGCAACGAATCTGTTTCATCTTCTCTCGCCTCGAATGTACGAACACCACGAATGCCGAACATCTCGACCTCCGCAACCGAACGTCACGTCACCTTTGCACCGACGCCAACATCGTCGCCTGCTTCGACCGCTCGAGTCTCGCAGGTGTCGTCTTCCGAGAGCTACGTCATTGCGGATAGTAGCGACATCATTACATCTGTCGATGGCTTGACCCTTGCAGACAATCCAGAAGGAGTCGTATATCATCTTCCAACCCGCGAGCAATGCAGAAATGCCAAGAAGTTCTACGTTGTCGTCGTGGGTACTGAGGTCGGCATCTTCACCCTCTGGTAAGTTCGATGTTGCGTTAAATCGGGAATGCACTCATTCTGTGCTGTAGGGCTACAGCCCGCACCGCGTCCCATTGCTCCGGGGCGATTATGGAGTCATTCGCTACTTACGACACTGCATTCAAAGCTTTCCGTGACTCTCTCAGGCTAAGGAACGTTAGGATTGTGTAGGAGAATATTCAGACGTCATTCCTTAGTGTAGTTTCTTGCAGAGTGTTGGAAATGGAATGTCGCTTCAGAATAATCCAGCGTTCGTGTGATTGCACATCGGAAGCTCTACGAGGAAGCCACGAGCGTGCTAAGTGTGGTGCATGAACAGCTCGCATATGCAAGCTTGATGAGAGCCTATATCAGGAGCAATTATCGCCGTTTGTGCAACTAAACGATTGCAAGACACCGGAGGGCTCCGAGTCAGCTCGAAGGCAGACTTGTTTCTCGGGGTATGCTCACGAGTTGGTGCTACATATATATGAAATGTAACTAGACAGAGCACAGTATATCAAGAATGGCATACAGCTCGCATTTACGCGAGAGCTTAACAGGAGCGAGTCGATGACGGTAATCGCATGTGTAGAGTAGCGTGATGCATGCTTCAAAGATAGCATCGGTACCGGATGCATGTACATGTACATCACGGTGCACATTGCGTCCATCGTGTCGCAACCACCGCACTACTCAACTTAGCAGCCAATATAAAATTGCATATCAATAGTAAGTCCGTGAAGCTACGGTCGTACCGGGATGTCGATGACCGGTACCACGATTGTGGCAGCCGAGGATGAGCAAGTGAACTGAGTGCAACGGTTTCTCTGTCGAAGACTCAGATTTGCCCCCTTATACCACAATGTCTCCTAAAATAACTATCCTAAGCTATCCTGGGACGTGAACATCGCCGCCAAACTATGCGGCACACCTTGTCATTAAACGAGATCGCGTACATCTTCAAGTCATACATGATGCGATTGCTCACGAAGTCTCATCCGCAGGATAAGCAATGTCGACCCAGAGTTAATTAAGCATATTAAAGTATATTGGCACATCCTAACTATGTACTCTCTTACACTGACATCTCTTGATAACATCTGTAAGGCGAAGGTCTAGTGAGCAAGGTATACAATATCAAGCAGCGCTACATAGTGTTCACGTGTTACAGTGTGTACGCGGAACTCGCGTACAAGTCACTCACTCCGACGTCCACTACGACCCGGTCACGGTGGTCATCACGTCCCGAATGCAAGACTGGACTAGCACTTGTCTCGATGGTCAAATCAGGCACCTCCGCTTCTTCCTCCGCCCCTCGAAAGAAACGCACTCGGACGGTTCTCCCGAGTTTCAAAGAGGCTGGAGCACGTTCGTCAGCTCGCGTTCACCGGTCAATAACCTTGAAAGTCCACGCCGGCGGACGAATTGGAGGCGCCGAGCGAATCACGAAGCCCGAGCGCTCGCCATCACCCAGTGATGCCAACCATGGTATTGATATCGACATGGACGACACTGTGAGCCGTCCTCTCGAGGAGCCTACGACGACGAGTCCGAGTCAGATTGCCAGCAAGGCAAATCGTAAGCAGAAGACTATCGGGGTTTGTAAACCTGCTCATTCTGTTTGTTCCTTGCTTTCTGATTCTATTGCCCGCCACGTAGCATCGGATGCGTCTATGGCTCCCGTTACGGGCAAAATACCTGGACGCTCTCATATGCCAGGACGCACTTCCAACAGATGTACCGGTTGCATGTGTGTTGTGCCACGCCAAGCAGAACGCTGGAACCTATAAATGCACGGACTGCTTTCGCGAGCGGCTCTTATGTGCCGCTTGCATGGTACGTACTCATGAACGTCTGCCGCTGCATCATGTCCAGGTTGGTGATCCGTTACACTATGACCTACGCACTACTGACGAACTAAAGGCTTGGAAGGACGGTCACTTCAGCAATACATCCCTTCGGTCCCTCGGCCTGGCAGTTCAACTGGGGCACAACGAAGGCGATAGCTGCGTGCAATCTGAACGTCCCTCCAAAGATTTTGTGGTATTTGACTCTGATGGATATCATCACGTCGATGTCCGCTTTTGTGGATGCAGTCATCGCTCGCATCAGGAACAGTTGTTGGAAGTCGGCTGGTATCCTGCATCTACGAGGCGCCCGTCCACCGCGTTCACCTTCCGCTTTCTGGATACGTTCCACCGGCTCACTTTGCAAGGCAAGATTACTCTCCACGATTACTACACAAGCGTAGTGCAACGAACCAATAGTGCCGGCCTAATACCTCCGATTGTGAGCGAAATACTTCTATCTGCACTTTGAGTCAATGTTGATCAGATATGGGCAGTATCGATATCACGAAGCGTGCCTGGTGACCCGGCAATGGGCAATGTTAATGATGTTCAAGAGAGCAGGCCGCGCACATGATCCGCAAGGCGCAGAGGCGACGCCGAAGGGCGGGCTCGCGCTCAGGTGTCCTGCTTGCCCAATTCCGGAGGTCAATCTCCCTGAAAATTGGGATTCAATGCCTGAAGAGCAAAGGTGGGATCTATACTACCAGTAACGCGACACTATGGCGATCCGTGACTGACATCTTGCTACCAGATGGAAGTACAGTTCGTTCATCGCGCTAGACGCATGTTTTCGGCTTAAGTTGAAGGACCGCGAAATCGACGACCCAGAGCTCTGCTCAGGTCTGGCATACTTCGTAAACGAAGACGAGTATCAAGATCACCTGCGGGAGACTGCAGACGAGCCTGAGGTACGGCTACATGACTATGCGATGATCAATATCCTGATGGTGCTGTCGTTCAAGGAGCCTAGTTCTTCCTGCGACACGAACTTCAACGCAATCACGCAACTTAACACGAAGAACAGTGGCGACAAATATGCCGTCTCGGGGGTCGTTGCCGCCAAATGCGGGCGCCACGCACTCATCCTTCCAAATGGTGTTGCGGATCTGAAGAAAGGTGAAAGGTACGATAGCGATCACCCGACCTTGCTGCAAATTTGATTGAAGAATCCTGTTCCAGATATGTTAGCACGGACTGGGTTTTCTGGTCTTCTCTGCTCGCTATCGGCATGACGCTCGTCGTTTTGTCATACGACATTGCGTGCAAATGGTCGCTTCACCTCAAGGATCGCGTCAAACCGTTCTCGTCGACTTTTGGCAATGTCGTAAATGCGACGATTCGGTTTTTCATTCCGAGCCTTCACATCATTGCGCACGGGCCGAAATGCCGTTGCACCTTCAGCTTCAGCTTCAATCGCTGGGTCGGGCGTACACACGGCGAGACGATTGAGCAGGAGTGGGCGCATATCGGCGCCGTTGCTACTAGCACGCGAGAAATGGGACCCGGTGCACGACATGCAACACTGGACGACCATTGGCATTTCTGGAACTTTCGCAAGATTGTCGCCATGGGTAGGTGTCTCCGACTCCAGTACTCCGTGATACCCTGCTCTAACTACGGATGTACTGTAGGTTCTAGTTTTCGTGTCGCTTTGAAGAAGACCTTGGCCGAAAGAGACCTCCACCGCCGCATCTTAGACGAGAAGGCCGAATGTCAGTCACCGGAGAAGATTGCGGAATGGGAGGCGGTCGTAAACGCATGGGAGAAGGATCATTCGAAGGAGAATCCGTTCGAGGACGGCGATGACAGTGAGTAATTGCGTTATACCGCAGTTCTATTCTACAAGCTTAAATATCCCTGTAGCTCTTACATTCTCCGAGGTCCGCTTGAAGCTTGCACAAGAAGAAAGTCGTACGGCACGCGATGGCGCTCTTCATGAAACTACCGGGGCCACACTGATACGCAACCTCCTTGTTCTAGAGGAGAAACAGTATGTTGCTCCATTCATTTGATTCATATATCGAAACTCATTCTTTCTAGGCGTCATCTTCTCGCCGATATGAAAGCAGCTACGAAGTCGCGTACAACTGGTGATGTCCAAGCCGCGTTACAGGAGCGCCGTATGGCCCTTCGCCGTTCCCTGCAGCAAGCATACTCCGTGCAAGACGTCTACATGCCCGCCGCCATAGAGCAAAGGGAGAAAGTGTTACACGCCGCCGAGCTCGAAGACAAGGTCCTTGAGCCGGAACGCATGCCTATTGTTCTGCCTTCGACGCTCTCCGAAGAAGAGCGAGTTAACGGCTGTCTGCGGCATGTCGTAGCCCAAGAGGCGGCGTTACGTGAGGCGAAGGCCGACGACTACTTGCTTTGCCTTCGTCGACATCGCCGGGCATGGGTGGCACTTCTGCGCCGTTACAAGGTCAATCAGGGCCCCCGCAGCGGCGTGTATAACACACGCAACCGCAGTGTCCTCTCCTCGCTCCAGAGAAAAATCGACAGAGCCGTCGAAGGATATCGCATTTCGTATCACGCCCTCAAGAAGCTACATCCGAACGGCGACTGGAGCCGCCGACTTCGCCCGCTCCTTGACAGCGACATCACCGGCCCTGGAATTGAGCCGGACTCCGGTGTTTCGCATCGGCACTACGTCGAATCCTGGATCTGGCGCGTTCGGCCCAAGCACGGCATCGCTGGCCGTGAACTGAACGAAGAGGAGGCAGCAGATGAACACGAAAGAAGAGAATGGGCACGGCAGTACGCACGTTTCAAACGATGTGAAGAAGAAGTCGTCTTGCTGGAGGAGGAAATGCGTCGTGTTCTCGTGACATTCAACTGGAAGGCTCTGTGGTGGGAAAGTCAGATTGGTCGCCGCACTGTTGAAGACTCACGTCTAATGAGGGGACTGAGCGCCTACGCCCGGCACCAAGCAGCGATTCAGCGGGGGATGATTGCTGCATGCGCGACACAATGGAAGCCGGTTTTGACCGGAGCGAACCTTGGTGGTGACTGGATTAACAAGTGGCCGACCCTCCCGGTATGTCTCGCGTCAATTTCTCTCCTCTTATTCATTCATTCTATGTAGACATGGACCTCGAATCACTCTGCGAAGAATCCCCGTACTCCCCACGACAACTCTGCTTCCAACGCCATCGAAGTCGGGCTTTCCGCAGACAGCTTGGAGGAGGAGGTTGATGACGTAATCGGCAATTCCGACTCCGACTCCGACTCTGATTTCGAGAGAGACGCGAACAACATCGACATAGACTATATGACCATAGATAACTAGATGCATAGAATACAATCATTCGGTTTTGTGGATCACAAACAGCTGGGTGCAGTAATGCAAGTATTGTAATGTGCAGTAGGTAGGTGAGATGTTTAATTTGCTATCCACAAGTGTCATGAATGCTTGTGGATACCCTTACACAGCTATAAACTGAATAATACCACTACAATTTCACAGTGACCAGCACTGAATGTGAAAACTGTTCAAGTGGGCAGCTTGATGCATCCTTGCATGGGAACCATTGACCAGAACTTCAACCCGGTAACAAGAGGTGGGCAGGTTGATGGATCTTGCACATTGTTGTTGTTGTCTGCTGTGGCACCCGTTGTCATAGCTTCATGCTCACCTTGCCTGCCCATCATTGTCGTGGTGCGCTGGTATACGAGAGCCCACCACCGTCGTCCACTGCTGTAGTGCCCGCCGTCGTAGCCTCATGCTCACCTTGCCTGCCCACCATTGTCGTGGTGCGCTGGTATGTCAGTGCCCACCACCGTTGTCAACTGATGTAGTGCCCGCCGTCGTAGGTTCATGCTCCCCTTGGGTGCCCACTATTGTCGTGGTGCGCTGGTATATGAGAGCCCACCACCATTGTCAACTGATGTAGTGCCCACCGTCGTAGGTTCATGCTCCCCTTGGGTGCCCACTATTGTCGTGGTGCGCTGGTATACGAGAGCCCACCACCGTCGTGGACTGATGTAGTGCCCGCCGTCGTAGGTTCATGCTCCCCTTCGGGTGCCCATCATTGTCGTGGTGCGCTGGTATACGAGAGCCCACCACCGT
>NW_006767449.1:20656-21243 GCF_000264995.1 Punctularia strigosozonata HHB-11173 SS5 | reverse complement strand
CGCTGGTATGTCAGTGCCCACCACCGTCGTCCACTGCTGTAGTGCCCGCCGTCGTAGGTTCATGCTCCCCTTGGGTGCCCATCATTATCGTGGTGCGCTGGTATACGAGAGCCCACCACCGTCGTGGACTGATGTAGTGCCCGCTGTCGTAGGTTCATGCTCCCCTTGGGTGCCCACTATTGTCGTGGTGCGCTGGTATATGAGAGCCCACCACCGTTGTCAACTGATGTAATGCCCGCCATCGTAGGTTCATGCTCACCTTGCCTGCCCATCATTGTCGTGGTGCGCTGGTATACGAGAGCCCACCACCG
Organism: Punctularia strigosozonata HHB-11173 SS5; assembly: GCF_000264995.1. Classification (NCBI taxonomy): domain Eukaryota; kingdom Fungi; phylum Basidiomycota; class Agaricomycetes; order Corticiales; family Punctulariaceae; genus Punctularia; species Punctularia strigosozonata. The sequence goes on along the minus strand of NW_006767449.1, from coordinate 20,932 downwards.
TTGTCAACTGATGTAGTGCCCGCCGTCGTAGCTTCATGCTCACCTTGCCTGCCCACCATTGTCGTGGTGCGCTGGTATGTCAGTGCCCACCACCGTCGTCCACTGCTGTAGTGCCCGCCGTCGTAGGTTCATGCTCCCCTTGGGTGCCCATCATTATCGTGGTGCGCTGGTATACGAGAGCCCACCACCGTCGTGGACTGATGTAGTGCCCGCTGTCGTAGGTTCATGCTCCCCTTGGGTCGCCCACTATTGTCGTGGTGCGCTGGTATATGAGAG
>NW_006767449.1:0-20036 GCF_000264995.1 Punctularia strigosozonata HHB-11173 SS5 | reverse complement strand
TGCTCACCTTGCCTGCCCATCATTGTCGTGGTGCGCTGGTATACGACGAGCCCACCACCGTTGTCAACTGATGTAGTGCCCGCCGTCATAGCTTTATGCTCCTCTTGCCTGCCCACTATTGTTGTAGTGCGCTGGTATACCACTGCCCACCACCGTCGTTGTCCAAGAATGCAGACATATCCAATATTGTTGTGGGGTCTGCTCCTTGTCACAACATCCAACAGTACAGCCCTATCCAATATTGTTGTAGTGTAATCATTCAATTATGGTGATGCCCAGTCATGTTGTAGCTCTACCGTGTCATACCGTAAGGGATGCTTTACCTAAGGATGTTGTAACTCCACTGGATCCACCTTTGTACACGAAGGCAAATGGATGTATGTCCACAGCTTGTTAATTATTCAAGCAACTAGCATTGGATAGGGGCCCGATCTGCACGCGAGATCATCATATCGCGTGCGCACTCAATCTTAGCTCACCTTGGGCCATCAAAAACAATCGCGTATCTACGAGGTTCCGTGTGGTGGAAGTCGATGATAGCTGCTGTAAGGGCTTTCTGCGAAAGCTGCGTGACCTGCAGGAAGAGCAAACCTAACAATCAGAAACCGTATGGATTGCTCAATCCACTACCGGTACCTACCCGTCCATGGGAGGCAATCGGAATGGACTTCGTGGGTCCACTGCCTGTGTCGAAAGACAGAAATGCGTCTTATGACGAAATTACCGTAGTGATAGATTTGCTCACCGGCCGAGTTCATCTTATCCCGAGCCGACAGGATTACCGGGCGAAGGACATAGCGGAACTAGTATTTTCAGAAGTCTACCGGTTACACGGGTTGCCGAAGCGCATCGTCAGTGATCGTGACGTCTTGTTCACGAGCGCATTCTGGCAGAATTTCAACAAAATGTTAGGTATACAACTGAATATGTCGAGTGCCTACCACCCGGAGAGTGACGGTTCCACGGAACGTGCAAATCGGACCATCACACAAATGATTCGTGCTTGCGTCAGCCCCGATCAGAAGGACTGGGTCTCGAAACTACCTGGCATCGAGTTCGCGATCAACTCGGCACGATCGGAAAGTACGGGTTACGCACCGTTCTTCCTAGACACCGGTCGGATGCCTAGGTCCATGATATGGGATCAGCCAGGTGACACCGAGTACCCTGGCGTTCGAGTTTTTGCGCAGCGTATGCGAAACGCGATAATGGCAGCACACGATGCAATTCTTGAGGCTCGAGTGAAACAGACGCGAGCCGCTAATCGGCATCGCCGGCCTGCCCCATTTACAGTGGGCGACATGGTCTACATCTCGACTAAGAATATTAGCTTTCCCAAAGGGCGCGCGCGCAAGCTCGTGCCAAAATATATAGGGCCTTACATTATTTCAAAAGACTACGGAAACAACTCGTTTCGCGTAGATTTACCTGCGCGCTTGTTGCAGCGAGGCGTGCATCCCGTATTCCACTCGTCTCTTCTGCGAGTGCATGTAGCCAACGATGACCGATTATTCCCCGGGCGCGCAGAGATGCAGGTGGCGGACTTTGGCGAAGACGGAGGCGAATGGGCGGTAGAACGAATTCTGTCACACAAAGGTAAAGGTTTAGCCGCGGTATTCGAAATCAAATGGAAAGCGGGTGACATTACCTGGCTACCGCTTGATCGGATCGACGGCCTCGAGCAGTTGAAGCTGTATCTAGATGAGCAAGGTGTCAGCAGCGTGGGCGAGCTTCCAGAAGGTAAAGGAAAGCTCGATACCGATGATCCTCAAGTCTTCGTCGGCGGGATTCGGTACGAGACCGTATTGGATGACCGTCCGGCTGGAGGGCGCGTATTTAGGCCAACGGGGGCTAACGCCCGATCCTTCAAGACTCGTCAACTCACGTTCCCCAAGAATCACGTCAAGACTTACCGTTCTTCGTTTCCTCGCTGCATGCCCTCGTCCTCCGACTCCAACCAACCCCCCAACTCCTCGACCAACACGACACCCGTCCGCTCAAACTCCCGTTCGGATCGCGCCGCTACTCCTCGTCGTGGTGCGTCTCGCGAGGCGTCACCCGGCGAGGATGTCACTCACCTCATCACGGTCCATCGCGGCATTGACTTCGACACGCGTACCCTCGAGTTCGTGATCGACCGGGTCCCTCCCCCATCGATCGGAAGCCCATTCACCGTCTGGCACTGGCGCTACGTCGACAGACTCCTGCGCTACGACGACAGCATCCGCGACGGCTCCGCAATTCTTGAGGAGCCTGTTCCGCCCGGTTACGACGAGCTACGCACCACCCTTCGCAACGTCATCGACCCATCGGAGGCATCCCTCTCGCTACTCGTCCATGACATTAGCGCCGAGAACGAGACCCGCGCAGACATTCAAGGCTCCTCACCTCGATCCATCCTTTTCAATGATGCCGTCCGGGATGCCATCCGCAATCGTCGTCGCTCGCGCCGCGAACCATCCAATCATCGGTCGTCGGGAAATGGTCCGGATTCGCGCAAACCTCCTACGGCAGACGTCAAGCTGCGCAATGGTCAAGCCTACTCGTTTTCGGACATGGAGGTGATCAACTACGCCATGATGGGGAGCGTGCGGGCAAAGATGAAGAGGGAGCTGATCTGGCGTGAGCGCCGTCGCAAGTGAAGGAGGGGCGGGAAGTTACTTATTTTGGTGAAGCGGTTTCCACTTCAGGAGGGCGTGTGTAGCGGTTCGGCCATCGATGCTATCGAGACCGTCGCTACTTTCCTTTTTTGTTCGCTGGACGCTTACGCGTCCCCCCCTTTGATTCATCAGCATGCTCCACCTCCATATGGTCAGGTACTTACGATAGAGTATAAGTACGCCGATGCTTGACGGAGGAGGGGCGACTTTTTTGTATCTTCTCGAGTTGCTCAATAACGAGACTTTGAACTCTCTGACTGTGCCGCTCGAGAAACTGACCGTGTGAACGCACTTTGATCAGTTCTGATCTTACTCGCGTCACACCCGCGCTCGCGAGTCGCGTCATCTGATCTAGAAAAAAAGCAACTGCGGCTACTCTAGTAGTCTACTCGCTTGTGATCGCGCAGCCGTTCAATCTCGGCCAAGTGCTGCCTATCTCGCTGGCTGCCCTAACACACGAGACCGTTTGGTACGATGTTCACGTAGGAGACCTGGCTCGTTGTGTCTTTCGGTATTCGTGGGAATGTTGCCGCGCGCGCGTCCCTCCGTCCGTCTGACTCCGTCAAGCGCTGGCCACATCTTGTCATCAGCCAGTGCGCGGACCGCTGGGGATACTTACATAGCACGCTCGCCTTGAATCGCATTGTTGTGTACCCCATGGATATCGGTACCAGTCAAAAGCATTCGGCGGAGCTTGAGGACGACGTTCGAGCGAGTATCCTTTGTCGCGATCTCGACGGGTGGGCAGTGATTAACCTATGGGCCTTTCAGTACTAGTACGGAGCTCGCGAGATGACAGACGCGAAGAAAGGACCAGCACTTCTCGGATCGGCACAGAGAGATCGCTTGGTTTTCGAAACGCCCACACCGCCAGGGGAAGACGAGGTGATTACCATGATATCACCAGCGCCCCAAGATCGTCGGCCAACGCGGAAATGGGCCGACCAAGGCTGAGCGCTGCAGCAAGCCTCGCCGCCGTGGAACGATGCTGTTCATGACGATCTATTAGCTCCGGACACAGAGCTACGGCACGAGCCGAGGAAGCTACATATGCTCATAGCAAAGACTGAGAAAGCGGCAATGAGCGCTGCGGCTCTCTCTCAGGCCCTGATGAGCGACATGGAGAGGCTCGCCACACGCATGTTCCTCGCTTGAGAGTGTAAGGATCTGACGTTGCAGACCCACCCAGGTACGTGCTTCTTTAGCGACCGCGTGTCTCCTCCTCCCTGACGGCTGTCCGCACAGTCCCACACAGCAAAGGAAACTAAAACACTCTGCGACGCCTCCAATAATCCGGATGAATGGAGGAGAATCCGACCTTAAGGCAGTCGTTGGCACGCTGCGACGGATGGAGCCCGACACTGCCAACGGTACCCCGGTTGAACAGGGACACCGCTTCATTCCTACCACCGCACGCTGCTCGGCTTTTTTGTGGTGACGACACGACCTGCTGCACATGTCCGCGCATTCAGGGCCGGCCCAACCCGGACACAGAGAGGTTGCTCCGCCCACGCATGGGCATCGACGAGCAGGGTCACGCCTTCGACGACAGAAGCCCATGTCCGCCCCCGCCGTCGCATGGCCCCCGCCGTCGCATGACCCCCGCCGTCGGTTCCAGCTCACGAATCGTGAGCAGGCCCTCCGGCTCCATCTGGACTCCTACCGCCCAGCCCAAACGCAGCTCGCGCGCGGCGGCTTCGGCACGATGCCCATGCCAATTCAGCGCCGCACCGCGCCTGACTCGGAGTGGGCGCCGCTGTACGCGAGCTTTGGCGAGATACCGTACACGACGCTGCACCGCCGCAGGAATTGGTGCGCGTACTGCGAACAGAAAGCCATGCGCACGCTGCCGCGGTGGGTCGCGCATGCGAGAGAATTGGGGTATGAGGGCGGGAAGATGGTCTTTGTGAATTACTATCCAGACGCGCTGATCGAATGGGACGACGGGGAGAGGCGATGGCGGTATATGGTGTCGCACCACCATCGCTCGTTGGATTTCTTTTGAAGAATGGGAAGGGCGCCAACAGCCGGTGCCGGTGCCGGTGCCGGTGCCGGTGCCTGTGTCAATGCCACGAGTCCAGTTAACGCCCTCGCGGACAATGTTGCCATCAGATGTTAACAAAATAAGATTACCTCTGGCCTCAGATTGAGGTGGATGATATCACGCCCATGCAAATACTCCTAACAGGCTGTGAGCTTCTCAAATTGGAGAGCGTGTTGACCAGATACCTAATCCTGGATCATCATCCATCCGCAACCGCCTCGTGGTCCTACAGCGTCGCTCTACACCATGTATGCAAGGAAAAGGTAATAGGATAAGGATGAAGTTCGGATGGTGCCACGGTTTCCATGAGGGAAGGATTACGCGTCACACGAGCAGTTTGTACAATCGCGAGTACCTCAGGAATCATGTGTCTACAAAATGCATGTACGCGATGTTATACGATTCGGGAATACTGAAGTTAGATCCATTGACAATCTTCGGATCGGCGGTACCGTCGCTTGGTCTCTCCTCCAATTCTTCTACGGGAACCCATCGATGGTGATCAAGGACCAGATGACGCCAACCTTTCCGCGATTCATCCCACTCGACCACCTCGTCCTGCCTGAGATTCACGAACACAGGATTCCCGTTCTCCATTACTTCTTCAAGGGAGTACCATTCAATGATCCATGGAGGGAGCGTTCGCATAGCTTTGGCTACGCAGGTCAAGCACCGCCCATATTCGACATGCCATGCCTCGAGCGTATCAAACACTCGCGAAGGTACATGTCGAAGTTGAAGGATGAATCGCGTCGAGAATGCCCTGGGACGTCGTGGGTTGGGCGGTATCGGAAGGATGCGCATATCACGATCCCTACTCGTGGATATTTCATGGCGAAGAGCCAATTCGGTCACGAGCAGAGCAGCATGCTCCGTGCCAGTTTGCGGAGGGCATGCGGACCAGTCCTCGAATGCTACTCCCTGCGCGTCCACGCCCATGCGGGGTCTGGGATGTGTGAACGATGAATTGTTAGCCCGGTTTTGCTGTAGCGTAGTCCGTCGGCAGGTGCAATTGATGGGAATTGCGTCAATCTTGGATCTATACAGATGCGCAAGCTCCTCAGGTGTATAATCTTCCGGGCGTTTGGGTAGGCGGGCCCGGGCGCGGTATAACGCCTCGAGCTCCTCGGCTGTATGTTCTCGATAGGGTTTCTTTGCACCAAACTTCATGCGAAAAAAGGCCTCGCGCTGTTCTGGCCTAGCGTTTGCGAATAGTCTAGCCTCCTCGGAGGAACTGCGTCGGACAACTTGAGATGACGACCAGCTACACACGCGATAATAACTCACAGCAGCTTGTTTGTCGCCGCATCCCTACGGCGGGCACGCTCCTTCCCTAGGCTGATGATCGCAGCCTTCATCCGCTCGTAGCCTTGCTTCACCTCCGTGGTGGCTGCAACGACGTCCTGCTTGCGGTCGCGCAGCCATTCGATCTCGGCCAAGGCACGCACAACACGGGCCTTCCTATCTCGCCGACCGCCCTCCGCTCGAGTTCGTTTGGTACCTTCGTCCATGAAAGTAGGAGATCTGGCTCGTTTCTTGCCTTGCGTCCGTTGGAGCGACGGCTTCGCCAGTGCGGGTGGAAGGGTGCGTGTAGGTGATGAGGGACCGGGAATACTGGTGAAAGTAGCCGTGTGTTGCGGCATGAGATGGTTCATCGAGTCTATGCTTGTATCAGTCATCGAGTCTGGAGTCGGAGAGCCCGGGCGTACCAGGCGCCAGGGAAAGCTTCCGAAGGCGAAGATCAAACTTGAGTTCCGCGTCGGTCACTGTCCAACGCTTGTAACTGTACTGCGAAGGTACGGATCGTCCTCGCGCAAGGTATCTTAGGTAGTAAGGGTCAAACAGTCAAGCAAATGTTAAATTTCCAGTATGACGGGAACGACGGCAGGGTGCGTCGCCTGAGATTGTAGTGTGTCTGTTGTTACGAATGGATTGCGACGACCCTACATGGAACAAACACTATTGTTGAAGATGCGGAGACATGTGTGAGAAAGACTCTTGTTGTAGGACTGCTTGTTGTTGTCCAAGTCGTCGTCGACGGCTGGAAAGATGTTTTCACGCGCCAAGAGGGACTGCATTGCTTTTGGACAGCATTTACGAGGTCCCACCATGTCTTGATTGCGACCACGATAGCTTCCGGCACAGTTCGGGGACGACTGCGAGATTGGCACAGATGCGTATAAGACGAGGCTGAGAACGCGGCGCGGACTGCTTCATTTTACCCTACATTTTCGGCTTGAAATCGCAATCAAGTACGAATCCGCCATGCCGTCGTGGCTGAGACAACATTTCGGGAAACCCTCATCCAACGCCGAACCTGACGTGAACGCACCCCCGCCCGAATGGACTGCCGCACCCGAGCAAAGCTACGCCGACGGACTCTACAACGAGGCATCCGATGCGGACTACGAGGCCGCTGAGCAGTTCTGCTCCGACCACCCTCCCGACCTGCCGAAGCTCTTGCCTTCGCATGCTATCGACCGAATCTCGGCGGTGGGATGCGCGGCATGGGGGCTCGATTGGCCCAATAGCAGGCGATTCATCGGGCGGATATCAAACGCATCGAAGGCGAAGGGCAGACAAGCGGTAACACGCGTCGAGACCGAGGATACATGCATAAAATAAAGCATAATTTTCATGTCTTGTGATGACCCAAAATGTACACTAGAGGATCGGTATACCTCACGTCTGCAAGATGGACACTACCGCGTGCCAGTGCCTTCGCCGCCGTGTTCACCGGGTCCGGCGATGTAGCGAGACCTTTCCGTACCGTCGCGGCTCGCGCGCAGTTCAGCTTGATCGAATTGCGCTTGGCCGACGAGAGGACGCGCTCCGAGCGATCGTGCGTCACCGGGGAGTAGCGATAAGTCCACCCACCCGCGGTCCGCGCCAGTTGGGTTTGTCGGCCAAGGCAACGAAGGTTTCGCTCACGGGATCCCAGCCTTTAACGTCTGTTTCTTCGTAGTAGTAACGTTCCGACTCGACAAACGACGGCGGCCCGGGTGCGACGGGTTCACAAGCCTGTGCTCCAGGGATCGGAATGACACGGACCGTGGCGAGCGAGGAGCTTGGTTCCGGGGCAATATCGCTAGCAAGCGCGCCGTTGTCGCCCCCAGACCCGAAGAAAGTCGGATGCACAAGAGAATACAGAAAATCCCATTCAAGCCCCCGGCGTGCCTCGAATTCGCTCTCGGAGATAAGGCCAGCATCAAACAGAGAATCGCTGTCGGCGGAGAAGCAGTCGCTGAAGTCCAGAAGACCGTTCTTGTTGACGGGATCATGGTTGCTAACGGCAGGTCTCCCGCCCCCAGCGATAAATCCTTGAACCAGAGGGTCGTCGTACTCGTATTGGGCAGAGAATGGAGGGGGGACTTGACATCCGTTGAACCAGGCGTGTCGTCGCGCTTCGCGTAAGCCGATTCGTTCGCTCATGGACACCTTCGTAAGGCTTTCGATGAGGTCACATGCTGCAAAGGAAGAATCTATAAGCATTCTCTGAGGACAAACAAGGATGATGGATTACCGTTGGAGCTCATCATCTGCCTCCGTAATTTAGTGAAATTCGTGCGCCTCCTTTGCATAATTTCTTCGAAGAACATGCCTCCTTCTATGTCATAAAGCGGCTTACCCCAGTGGCTTTCCGAACGAACGTGGTAAGCGCCATGGACGAAGGAACGCGTGCAAACGACTCACATGAAAAACATGATGGCTCCTAAGCTGAAGGCATCGCTGAGCTCCGTATGCTCATAGTTCAGTGATTCAGGTGCAGCCCATGCGGCACTCTTCATCATCGCCTGACGAAGAGATGGACTGAGCTCTCTATCTTCATTCTTCCCGGAGCGCGCGGCGAGCCCGAGACCACTGATCTTGACTATGGGACCAGCTGAGCCCAAACCGTATACGAGGACATGCTGAGCGACTCCATTGTCAGTCAGCCAGACGAACGGTAGCCACAATACTAACCTCGGGCTTCATGTCGCAGTGGAGTATGCCTTGATCATGCATATACTAGCATGAGTCAGTCAATTGCAATCAACATCGATGTGCGTGTCCCTCACCATCAGTCCGTCCATGAGTTGAGCCATGACGGGTCGAGCAAGAGATTCGCCTGTAATCAAGGAGAGATTCAGCAGCAGTCAAACCAAAACATGGAGAGAGGCACACCGAGCTTCCCATTTCCTATCCTGATGAAGTCGTGTAGGTTTCCATGAGGAGCGAGAGACGTCACAATGCCTGATGATAATAGGTAGCGTAAGTTATGAATGAGACCACCTGGCGCGCGCATCGCTTACTTATTTGTCTCTCGGAGCCCTGGAGATTCTCGGGATGCATATAGCAGTCGAACAGAGACACAATATTCCGGTGGAGGAGCTCATCGCATATCCTGATATTAGACGCAACTTCGTCGAGATTTCTAGTCGGTACCGTGATACGCTTGACGACGACAGCCTGGCGGGTGTGCAAGTGCTGTGCGATCCAACGGCCTGGGAAGACTGTCAGTGTTTGAATGTCATGCAATCGGTATACAGTACTTGGTGCTGCCTCTCCGACCGCTATGGGTTCGCGGACATCGTACCGTTCGGCCTCGACACCGTAGGGCGTATCTTGAGCACCAATTAAGTGCCGATAGATGTACTCTTCAAGATACCAGCGATTAAGAGCCCGCAAACACGACTAATGATATGCCTACACACCTGCACCATTGAACCGAATAACGTCATTGGACTGGAGTTTGCGTGGCTCTCCAGGTATGAGATGCACTCCATTTATCTGTTGAAGTTATCAGGGAAGATGGTTCATGATTCGAAGGATCACAGGACGTACGTAGACTGCGACCTCGAGGCTATCGCATGAAATCTTCGTGCAAGCATCTGACTGGTTACCGTCTCGTTTGCGAGCTGTGCACAACCTATCGAATGGCACGCGAGCTGCTATCGGTGCTTTGTCATGGCGATGCAGATGAGCGCGCGATACGTACTTATCGTCACGTATCTATTATCCGCCAGTAAGCAACGGTATAGGAATCAGGGACAGGTGTATCGTGTAATCCATTAACGGTCTGGGCATCGGCGGTGCGGTCGCTCGGTCTCTCCTCCAGCTCCTCAACAGGAAGCCATCGATAGTGGTCGAAGACAAGGTGGCGCCAACGCTTCCGTTCTTCATCCCACTCGACGAGCTCGTCCTGTCTTTGGTTCGTGAATGCAGGATTCCCATCTTCTATCGCCCCGTGAAAAGGACTGAATTTGATGATCCACGGAGGGAAAGTGCGCATCGCCCTCGCTATGCAGGACAAGCAGCGTCCCCTTTCAACGTGCCAAGATTCCATCCAGTCGGATACGGTGGGAGTTATATGTCGAAATTGGAGGATGAAACCCGTCGAGGATGCCCTGGGGTGTCGCGGCCAAATTCGCACTGGGTAAACATGTGCGTCAGGTGTGACATCGGCGTATATGCTGGAGGATGAGCGCATCCGGAGGAGTTGCTCTTTCCTCAGGATCCGCGGCAAGGTGCGGAAGGGCGGGTGGGAAGTCCAGTCCTCGAAGGCCATTCCTTGTGCATCCACGCCAATGCGGGGGCGGGGGCGCAGGTATGTTGTGATCTTGGCGTGTTCCTGCTGTAGCGCGGTCCGTCGACAAGTGCAGGGGATTGGAGGAGTGTCGATGTGAGCGCGATATAAGGACGCGAGCTCATCGCGAGAATGTTCTTCGGGATTTCTTCGGACGCGAACTTGATGCACACTGGCCGTCTCGGATGTGCGAGCATGGATGTCGGAAGTCCCTAGATTCGTGAGCTCTTGTTGTGATTCCAGTCGCTGGGATAAGTTGGAGTCTCCCCTCGGAAGCCTACGGTTGAAAGCCATGAGAAGGAGTAAGTGGAGAACGACAGGCGATACTCACAGGTTGACTCCAGTGCGCCCAACACGATCTGCGCCCCCCGTAAAGGGGTACCCGCGTTGGCGAGCCCGCTCGCCCGTCACTACTAGGTCGACAAGACCGTCCTCCATGCGGTTGATGCCCTGCTGCATCTCTGCCACAAGAAGGAGCACATTTCCCTTCCGTTCTTGCAAAAACTTGAGATCGTCCAGGGCGCGGTGAACCGTGGTCCCCCTTTCTCTTCGAGATCCATCGTCCACGCGACGACGTTTCGTATGGCGTTTTTCTGGCACGGAAGAGGATCGAGATCGCTTTCCTGCACGTGTGGGTGGATATGAAGTTTCGACGATTGCAGATGAAGGCACCTTCTTGATATGGTGAGGAGCGGTAGGATGAATGTTTTTGCTGTACTCACCGAGGCCATCTGGTTCGTGGGTATGAGCGGTGCGTGAGGCACTGGTAGTCGCCCGCTTGTGAGCCGGTCGTTGAGGTCCATCTTCCGGTCTATGCACTGGTCAATCGATATCCATCCGAAGGCGGGAGTCCATGTGCGTACTGGTTTGGAGGTAGATGGCCCGCCGTGGGTGTTGGGTGCGATTTGTCTTCTTCTCGTACGGTTTCAGAAGTTGCTTGCAGACGACGCGCTTCAAAAAAGTTGAGGTACTTCACGAAACGTGCGGACTTGCTACAGGGATGGCGGCAACTCGGAGTCGGGTGCTAGACTCTAGACCAGTACACGCGCAATACGTTTATCATCTCGGACGCGTTCGACAGCAATTCGGATTTCTAAGCGCCTTGCTAACCGTCCGGGGAACAAGGTGGTTGTAAGGTGTGGTTATGCATGGTTATTGTTATCGGTCTGTTATTGTTGTTGTCGTCGTCAAGGGGCAATGAAGACAGCAAAATCTTGCCCTCGTCAAAGGTGGCGCGCCACATTCTTATCGCACATAATTTACTTGTTTTACTTGTTTAGAAACCCCCCTCCGGATATGCACTGCACTTGAGTTATGCTATCAGATCTATGTATAGTATAGTATACTATACACGACTGCAGGATCGTGATACATGTTTCTATGCCCTAGTCGTCTACCCCGAGGAACTCGCATGCCGCTATCGCCATCGCCTCCACGCTCTGCCTCAGATCCTCCAGCAACAGCGCTTCGTCGCGATTATGCACGTTCCTGAACCCCCCCAGCGTTCGTGAGCTCCAAAAGCCAGGGGGGGCGAGTCCGATAACTCACCTGATATTCCCGGGTCCGTACACCACCGTGCGCCCGATCCCGGCGCGTACGAAGAACCGCTGGTCGTCCGACCCGGGCGAGCACACCACGCCCGCGTCCGCCGCGCCCGCCGCGCGCGCGATCGCGCGGCGCATCGTCCGGCAGAACGGCTGGTCCGGGTCGACCCAGACCGGCTCGGTTTGGTACGTCTCCGCGTACTCGTATGCGAAGTTCGGCACGGTCGACGCGAGCTCGGCGAGGAGGGCGTGGATGGCGCCGCGGGCGCCGTCGAGCGTCTCGCCCGGGACGAGCCGGCGGTCGAACGAGAGCGCGCAGCGGTCCGCGACCGAGTTGGGGTTCGTGCCGCCGTGGAAGGTCTGCGGGTGGGACCCGGAATGAGCGGGGGTTTAAGGAGGAAAGGTGGAGAGGGGGGGGGGGCATGGAGGAAGGGACGGGGAGCTGCGTACGGTGAAGGTCATGCTGCTGCCCCGCGCCTCTTCTGGGATCACGCGCTCGTCCCGTCGGCCTTGGAGGAGCGGCGCGAAGCGCTCTTTGCAGCGGGTGACGAAGAGCGCGGCGTGCTCGACGGCGTTGACGCCGCGCTGGGGGATCGCGCCGTGCGCGCCGATGCCGTGGAAGGTGATCGTGCCCCAGAGCGTGCCGCGGTGGCCGCAGCAGAGGTTGTCGACGTTGAGCGGTTCTGTTGGCGTGAGGTCAGAAACAAAAAAAAGAGAGAGGAAGAAGGTGGGGTGCGAATGCTTACCGGTAATAATGACGGCGTCGGTCTTGTCGGCGGAACAGTAGCCTTGTTCGATGAGCCAGCCGGCTCCTGATCCGGATCTGAGCAAGATGTCCTCGAAGTCGGCGCGAGATCCGCGACCTACCTGCGTTGCGCACGCCGGTCGTCTCTTCGTCAACGACGCCGCTTTGCTCGACGGTACCGCGCAGGGTGAGTCCCGCACGACGGACGGCTTCCACGGCGTAGATCTGTGCGAGTCAGAGACGGGTAAATATATGCGCATATATGATGATATATCTTGGGCACGCACCTGTGCCGCCAGACCTCCCTAGACGGTGACGAAGGCGCGATTTTCGTGAGCGTCGAACGGAGCGCGGTGGGATAGTTCGCGTGTATGCACCTTCATATCGGACACGCCGCGTCCGTATATCACGCCGTCTTCGATCTCTGCACCGAAGGGATCGTGGGTCCATGTATCGCGTGAGCCAATGGGCACGACGTCCTGTCATAGAGATCCATCATCCTCTGAGCATAGACAACACCGAGCAGCATACGGTATGCCCATTGAAGTGTAGTACTTGCTCCCTGTTCTTGCCTGCGGCGGTGATGGGAGAAGCCGACTTCGATTTCAGGCGTCCAAGCACGTTGACACGCTCATGTCCGTCGAAATGCGGGGCCAAGGTGGGGAGGTCTAGACAACCCGTATTCATCAGGAAAATCCGATCAGACGTAAACGACGCTGGGACGAACCGGACTGCGCAACCTCGAGCAGCTCCGTCTCGTCGTATCCGAGTTGGTCGAGCTTGTCCTTGATGACCGTCGCGATCCGTCGATAGCTATGGACGCGTCCGCGTCAGCGCTTCGAGTGCAGCCGCGGACAGAACCGGTATCGAGCCCTGCTCACTTCAACCCCGGCGGGTTGGTGGTGTCGATCTGGACGAGATCCTGCAGAAACGCGATGCATTCGGGCAGCAAGGCGTGCGACGCCGCCCTGATGCGCTCCAGCTTGCTCTCATCAGTGTTCGCCATCGCTCGCGATCAAGGCGTACGGAGCAGAGGTGTTATGTATTGCACCGGCATCGTGAGCGGCACGCAAGGGGCTCGATGAATGCCCCCTGGATGAACGGAGGCAGATTTTCCCACCGCGTTATCGGGCCTGCGTATTCAGCCTTGTTTGTAGCGCAAAGTATAGTCAACATCGTTTACCCTCCTACCTGAGGTTGTCCGTCGCGTATTCACATGGTCCATCGGCAAGCGCCTTCACCTTCCACCATCGCGCGCTCTACGTGCTATGTTCAGCGAAGCAGGCGCGCATACATCCAATCTCTCGCACCGGTGTCGATGGCCGCACCCGAGCGATATCGCGCGCTGATATAAACACGTCATGAAACTCTATTCTTATCCGAATCCGTCGACGCTATAAGACCTGCCCTGGGACCGAGCCCCGCTCCTGGAGACAGCCTCGCCTCTGTCCCTCCGACCCCGCCGACGTCGACCGCAGTTGCTGCCCAAAGACGATATGTTCTCCGCACCGCTGCTCCTCGTCGCTGCCGCGTTCGTTCGCGCGCAGGTGGCCAGCGCTCAGTCGAGCGACGTCTCGTACGTCTATCTGCTCTACTCTCACGCGATACGAAAGGGACAGGTCACTCATACCTGCACCGCATTTACAGGCCATCGACGACGGCGGCCGACCCGCTCACGGTGACGATCTGTGCAGGCTTCGTCGGCGCGTCGACGTCCGAATGCGTCGCCGCGTTCACGGACAGCGCCGGCCAGCTCACGGCCATCCCACTGTGAGAGATTGCCCTGTCGTGCCACTCCCCACCGATCGCGCGCTCACGTTATGGCCTAGCCCGACGACGACCGGGTCCGTCGAGACTCTCAACTGCTTCGGCGACGGCTGCGAGCTCGTGTCGACCAACAGCCTCGGGCAGCTCACCACCTCCGTCCAGTGCGTATCGCGTCCATCCGTTCCCCTTCATTTTTCCCTCCTTTCCCCCCCTTATCTCCCCCGTTCGCCCAACGCGGGACCTGCGGGCGCCGGGTTGCCCCGAGCCAAATCTATCAATCCCGCGCCTTGCGCATAGATCGAGCGAACCATCGCCATCAAACAAACCCTCAGGCACCGGACCGAACTGACGCATCCCCGGTTACCCCAGGTCCCCGGGCGCGAAAGCTACCAGCACCCCCGGCTTCTTCTCCGGCACGCATACCATCTGCGGAGACGACCAATGCTGGGCCGAATACTGGACCGGCGGAGGATGGGCCGCCGTCCCGATGTAAGCCCGTCTCTCCACCGCCCGCATCCCCCCTTCTTTGCTCCCCACTAAAGCGGGTTTTTCACTCCGATCCAGCTCGCGCACGACGTACTACGCCACGGGCACCGTCGCCGTGACCGCCTCCGGTGCCGTCGCGAGCTCGAGCTCGAGCTCGGCCCCTCTCGACGCCGTCTCCTCCGGCAGCGGCTCGAACCGCACCCTCACCGTGATCGTCCCCGCCGTGGTCGGCACCGTCGGCGGCCTGCTCCTCCTCATCCTCGGCGCGATCCTCTACATCCGCTACCGCGCCCGCAAGGACGCGCCCTCGCGCGAGTGGACGAAGAACCCCAAGCTCGACCTCGTCGCGCCCGGTCAAGCCAAGGGCGCGCGCGAGATGTCCGAGGCCGAAGTCGACGATCTCCACCGCAACGCCTTCGTCTAAACGCCACCCCCCGCAAACCATCGATGACACTGCCGTTTTTTTTTTCTCTCCCTTCCTCACGTGCGTTCGTGCTTTAGTCCACGTTTTTGTCCCCATGGGGCATGTCGGCTGATGCGCGTTTTTTTTTTGGTCTCCCCTTCTTGTGCAGTCAACGTTGCTGTGTAACATTATTCACGCCCCTCCCGTCCACGAACTCGTCTGATGCTCCCTGATCTCGTTCACGCTCCATGTTTTGTACCGGACCCGCACACGACGCCCTCGTTTGCAACGTGTCCAGAGGGTGTTTTAACCCTCGTCGCGGGACGTTAGATAAGTAGCCTAGCCGACTGCGTTGTACAATAGATGTCTCCACGAAGCAAATGACATATTACTGCCTATTTCCCAGGTTTCCTCTTCATGACGTAAGTATCCTCGGCGCCAGTCGCCGCACACAAACACCTACGAAGCTCGCGGAACCAGCCCGTCCGCGGTCCGTCGTTAAAACGCCGTCGGCTGCATCCCGCCATCGCCCACGACGATCTGCGGCACGGATTCAGTCGAACCCGACGGTGTACGCTGGCAGCGCAAAAGGAGAGGGGGGGGGGGGGGGGGCGCGGTGGAGAGGGGAAAACAATCGTCACCTTGTTCGTCATGTACGCGTTCAGGACCAGCAGCTCGACGATAGACGCGATCTCCTCCGGTTGACCGAACCGCCCGACGGGTATGAGCCTCTGGCGCGCGCGCGCGTCAAATCCCGTTTTTCTCTGATCGGAGTCAAGCACCGAGAGTCAACAGACCTTGTGTTCATCCGGCGGGTTGGCCATCATCGTCGTCCCTTGCAAGGAGAAAAACAAAAAAGGACCCAAGGTGAATTCCAACGTCGAAGGAATCCGCGATACAGATCATTTCTTACCGACGATCAGCGCCGGCGCCACCGCGTTGCACGTCTGTCGCCCACGGGATGAGTTCACGGTGGAGCAACGGAGAGAGAGGACGAGATGGGGACACTCGCGATGCCGTCTTTGGCGTATCTCTGCGCGATCCAGTGTACCAGGCCGTGCATGGCGGATTTGGAGCTGGCGTAGTGCGGCCCTAACGACCCCGCCGGCGGTCAGCGCATCATCGCATCGGGCGCTGGTACACGAATGGCCATCGACGAACCGATGACACCTCCCGTTCCTAAGACGCGTATGAGTGAGCGCACTCGAAAAAAAAAGAAACTGATAGCAGCCGAGTTTGCTCACCGGCAGCGACGCTGACGCGTAGGCCAAGAGCGTAAGCAGTGGAACACCTTCGGCGCAGACGAAGTCAGAGCTCGAACCTCGAACAGAAGATGATCCTTCCCCATTTCTGCTCTTCCATGTGCGGGATGCACAGCTGCGTCAGCTATAGCGGTGTATGGGCATGAACAAGGTGGTGAGCCGAAACTCGCAGACGAGGCACCTCCCCCCTCCATACCAGATAGGCGGTCCCGGTATTCGTCCTCCACGTCCGCTCAAACTCGTCGACGCTCATGTCGCCGATATCTCCCCGGGGCCCGATCCGCGTTCCTGTCATGCCGGAGTTGTTGTACAAGATGTCAGGGTGCCCGAGCTCGCGCACGACCTCGGCGTGCAGCCACCGCGCCTCGTCGTACGACGACAGGTCGGCCTGGAACGCGGCCGCTTTGACGCCCAGCGCGGCGACGAGCTTCGTGGCCTCCTCGGCGTTGCGATGGTAGTGCACCGCGATGGAGCATCCCCGTTTGGCGAGCGCGAGCGCGGTGGCTTTGCCAATCCCTCCGCTGGGCATATGTCGATGTCATCCAAGACAAGCCGAAGCCCGCAGGTGCGACAGAGGTTCGCCTGATACTTACGTGCATCCCGTAATCAAAGCCAACTTGCCCTGCAGCGGACGTTCGCTTTCCATGTTGCGGTTCAAGGCAGGAGATAAGATGCGTAATCGAGCAGCCGTTCCCAGTAGGTCGGAACTCGTCTTACGATGATGTCACAATGCTTCGGCGCGGGATAAAGTTCGGCTTGACGTGTTCCGGGTGGGTAGAATCGTGTACATTAAGTAGAGCAGAGAAATCTAATACGCAGTCACTGTCTGAGAACGCTTGCCCGAGGAACCCGCAGCCCATATAGCAGGTATCGGACAACCCAACATATCGCCGGCTCTCCGCATCACCTCGTCATGGCCGACTTCATAAGCAAGAGCAATTGAATGAGCCACTGGGAGGTCCGGAAGAGGGTATACGCTCACCTTTCTCCAGTGAGAGTGGACCGATCTCATGGAGCTGATACCCCTCCTTCTTGTACTTCTCCGCAGGTGTGAAATGTTCCGCGTCGACGAGATGGAGACGGACGAGCAGCCAGTCCATGAAACCGGCCAGACCGGACCGTTGCGGCTTATACCACGGTTTGCTCGCCCACCTGTCGTCGGGAGCGACTAGATCAGGGCGATTCGGCTTCAGCGATGCACAGGACTGACCTAGTGGGATGCATGCGCGCGACCTCGCCATGTTTCACGTCGGGAACCTCGAGAGGGACGAGCGGGAGAGGGTAGATGCGGGGAAGGCAAACGTAGCGCTGGAAGAGCATCGCGCCGTTAAGCACGGCCTTCGTGATCAGATGCAAGTACCACGGCTGCGCAGGTTGCCTGACGTGAGGGAAATTACTTTGTGAGATCAGAGAGGGAGGACCGCACGTACATCATCGCAATCCTCGTATGCTCGTTGAGCACGGTGATGACCAGACGATGCGCGAACGGTCGGAGCGGCTTCGGTACGTGCATCTGCCTCTGGAGCTCGCCCATGGTCACCTCCGCCACCACCAGGTTGCTATCCGCCGGAACCATGGCGCGCGCTTCGTAGTCTTCGCTCCAAGCCCGCAGCTCATCGAGCGTGGCCGGGATGGAATGGATTTCCATTCGGCGACCGATTTCCGACCAGAAAACAAAGCCGGCCTAGAAGCGCCTGCTCGATCACGTTCAATCGAGGACGGCATTTTTCATACCTGCTGCTCTAGCGGAGATAAAGGCCGCCATCCGTATCGACCCAGCCATCGCTATCAACAGACGATTAAGTCTCAGGCATTCAGTCGACCGCAGTAGACTTACTATAGGTTCCAGGACGAATAAAGACAGGGTGTAGAGGAAATCGTCATTGCTCTACATTGAAGAAAGGCCATGAGGTGCGAACTAGGAGATGATTTTGGCCCGGCTAACGATGTTGTATCGGTCGTGAAGCCAGTTCATCCTGGCGATGGCAATGTTCGCACGAGGGTCCAGATCTTGCTTGCTCGGCGGAGCGGGTTCATCAAGATCCCAATTGCCGTGTATGGGACATGTAAGGAAGGTCACTGGGAAACGAAGGCTTCAGCGCCTAGATGCGCGGTCCCGGCAGATGGCCTCAGATGCCGTATCATACCGATCAGAATCTCCGTCTGCATGCGGTGTTCGAGTTATTTGGGTCCGCATGAGAGACTGCAGTGGCTTACGTCGGCATACCGCTTTGCGATGGTATTGTCGCCGACCATTTCCCGGGTCTGCAATAGGAGCTTGGATATAGAGGGCTGTTGGCCACATCAGCAACGTAGCCCGCTAGATGTATAAGAGCTTCATAGCGCAGAATAAAGGGTACATAAGGTACGTGTGAAGCAACCAGACAGGCTTTCACATTGCGCCAAAGATAGCATGGCAGTAGATGATGCACTCACCACGGCATATGTCTTGAACAGGGCGAACGTGAGGGCGTACGTGAACAGTCCCGGCATGTCGTAGAGCTGCGCGACCAACATGATCTTTTGAGCGTCCGCCAGCGACATGGTGTGCAGCTTGTCGCCATACCGCTTCTGCAGAGCGTGCAGACGACGCCAGCGCAGGGCGCGTACGAGAGCGAGGTAGCAGACGAAGCCGGTCGTCGCGATCGCAGTCTTCGACCAGGGTCCAGCAACCACCTTGGCTGCGAGTTCGGGCCAAGACCAAGATGACGAAGTCCCAGACATTACTGCGGAACGGCGATTCTGAGAACGTCGAACAGGGGTAGGAGGTTAGTAGTGTGGTGGTCGTAAAGGTCAAGGCCAGGGTTCCGCAGCTCGAGCTCTGATGAACCATCCTGCAATATCACCGTGGTTCGCCGTTTCATACAGCTAAATTCAATACGATAGACCACTGGCGCCAGCTTTGCTCACGGTTGCAGCTTCTTCCGCTTCAGGGGAAGAGCCTTTCCGGGCAGGAGGCTCCGCTCGGCTGACCGGCATTTGTGGCATTTGTGGGTACGATACACCGCATTCACCCGAATCCAGCAAGGCTCTATACATACATATCGGGGAAGCCCCTGAGCGGACGCACCGGAGCGGAGGTCACGTGCGGCGGTGCTGATTCTTGGGCGGCGGAGGGCAGTCTCGCTGGCTGCTCGCCGCCACATCCTAGGGGCGGCAAGGAGGTCCGGCCTCCCCTCGTTTCTTTCGTATTGGATTCCGATCTCTCGTGAAATTCCGCAATGCCTCCATGGCTCGAACGACCCCCACTTTTCGTCAAACGACTGTCGGCCTTGCGCAAGGAAGAACTGCAACGACTGGCCGCCCACTTAGGGCTCGAGGAGGAGGGCACGGTGGCGGCCCTCAAAGCCAGGGCGAGGCAGAAACTCCTAGCCGACATCAAATTCTACATGGCACACCCCGACTTCAAGGCCCTATTCACGAGGCAAGAACTTGCGGAAATCATCGACAACGCGTCGAGTACTTCGAACTCCACCTTCGAAGGTATCGTACGAGAAGGGGGAGCAGGATCAGAGGAAGGCTCTCACCACGAGGAGGACGAAGACAGTAGGGAGTCGGA
>NW_006767448.1:611959-683567 GCF_000264995.1 Punctularia strigosozonata HHB-11173 SS5 | reverse complement strand
GGCGAGAGTGCATGGGTCGCAACATGTATGACACGGGCGATGTATGACAGAAGGGCGGCGAGTAAATTACAATCTGGAGCAATATGAGAGCTGTGGCGAAATCCAGTAGCGGTATCGCAATTTGTATGACTGGTCGACGCGGGTGAGGCGGGCGGAGTACAGAAATTGTTGCCGAGATATGTACAACAGGGGCGAGAATGCATGGGTCGCAACATGTATGACACGGGCGTTCAGATCCAGTCATTCATTGTTGAGTATATATGACAGAATCAAGGACGCAACGTACGCTACCCTGCGGTCGTGTGGTAATCAACTGCCGGCAACTATATGACACAAGCTGTAGGGTGTCGTGTAAGCGCGGGTACGCAGGTTGTCAATGATTGTATGACAAGAGCAGAGTCAGTCATAGCTGGAAAGGCGCTAGGCATGTCAATGTACTTGTCGTCGTTTATGCACCGTGCGTTGCAGGCAAGTACCGGAGATTGTATGACAAAGGTGGTCACCAGCAGTGACACACGGAGGATTGAATCGGAGCCAGTAGCGCGTGTGACGCTCATTGCAGCAGATGCGGAAAACACCGGCGATGACTAAGCACGATCACTGCGCATTGCTGTCGCCTCATCTCCTAGCGATTGGCAACCCTCTGAACCCCCGGCACCGGAAAACATTAAACGCTACTGTAGCACCAGACGACCTCCGCAAGCGCGGAATTCTCGCACCTCGTGGCTAGTCGTAAGTCACATCCCAGCATGGTCTCGCTGTTGTTCTCCCGGAAGGTCATGACTGACAGACTTACAGAACCCGCCATTATGACGGATGACCAGGGACTTCGCCACGCCGTAGCCAATGTTAACAGCTCTGACCAAGGTAAGAGCGCCATATCAGAGTCCCAGGGATCCCCTACTGGTACCTTACCAGTGAATCAACGCAACTCTTCTCTCATAGCATTCAATATGGCCCGGTTTCCTCAGGAGATCTTGGAGTTCATAGTCAATCAGGTGTCAGACATCAACACTCTCAAAACTACGTCACTCCTCTGTAGATCACTCACGCATTGCAATCAACGCCGCCTTTTTGACACTGTTTATATCGACTACGAAGAGCCCGCCCGAGCCGAAGGAGTTCGCAACCTGCTCTCGAGCTCAAAGCGCATCTCTAGCTACGTTCGTACTCTAGTCTTGAGAGCACGCTGGAGTGACTCTGGAGAAACCACTCAGTTCACGATACCCCTCACAGCCTGCACCCTGTTGCGCAGACTTGGCCTCAGGTGGCTTCAGGGCTCCCAGCTTGAAGTACTCTGTTCCTCATTCCTTCCCCCGGGCATCGAGGCGCTCTATCTGGAGCACTGCACGTTCGGTTCCCATGCTTCTCTGGCCGCCTTTCTGAACAGGTGTCAGGATCGGCGTGCTATTGCCATAGATCGCTGCACGTTTGGACAGGACGTTGATATAGGAGAGATCGAGGTTATTCCTGTCGAAATTCAATCGCTGGTCTGCATCCACGGCGGCATCTCCCAAGTCAACGCCTCTTTATACAGTGCATTTCGTACGGATTGTCTCAGCAATCTTGATCTACAGATAACGTTTGCACCCGACCTTGAATTTCTGGAGAAGGTTATGAAGGACTCGGATCGGGTGCTTACCAGTTTGCGAATTGACCTCTACAATCCCGACGAGCGATTGCTACGTGAGCTCCGCATCTATAAGTCGTCTGCATCGATTCTAAGGGTATCATCATGTTACAGAGGGTCTTGACAACTGCCTTTCTAGGGCCAAGATGTTGGCGTTGCGTCGGATGACACTCGTCGGGTTCTGTCAGGAATTCTTTGGCCGCCACCAGCCAGCGAATTGGCCAGATGGATTCTTCGATTTCTCCGTGCTCAGTGCCCCTCACGTTGAGCACATCGAAATCGATTGCTCAGCACGTCCCTCACCATATTCTCGTGGTCTCAATCCTCTCCTCTGCAGTGCTCTCGATGGCCCATTCTCCTCCATCGCGAAATTTCCGTCCCTGACAGAGGTCACTTTGCTTGAAATCCCAAACGAGTTCCATAAAGCGACGGCTATGATGTTTCCGAGGGCTGAGGCGAGGGGTTTGCTTGTGGCGAAGAGTGGATGCGGTAAAAGTGCTCAAAGAAATCGTTATACTGATGCACTAGTATGGTGAATTACGAACATGCGTTGTGTAGAACTTAAGAAACCGTTATACTGATGCACTAGTATGGTGAATTACGAACATGCGTTGTGTCGAACTGCAATGCCTATATATCTGCCTTAGAGATTACCTAAGAATATTTCGGAGATGGCCGCCTGCGAGATTCGTCCTCAGCTCACATCTCGTAGTCTCTACCCATCTCCCAGACCTTAAGATCGCGCCACGACCTGCTCTCTTTGACTCCAAGATCCGTGTCCATGGCCCGCGTTCCTCAGGAAATTCTCGATTTTATCATCGATGGGGTAGACGGTCGCGATTTCGCCACGCTGAAGGCAACCTCTCTGGTCTCCAGCTTGATGTTGCGCGCCAGCCAACGTCGGCTTTTTCGATCGGCCATAATCAAGAATTCCAACAGCCCGAAAGCACAGATGCTATGTTCTACTCCACACATTGCAGCGCTGATCCGAACGTTGGGCTTAAATATGCGCGGTCATCGCATAGACTCGTACAAGGATCTCCTAGCAGTTTGCACAGGCTTGCACAAACTCGTTCTCCGGCGTTACCGGCCAAGCTTGAAGAAGCGAGAACCCCCATTCACGCTCCCCCAGTCCATCCGGGAACTCCACATTTGCGACTCGGACTTCCGCTCATCCGATCCTTTCATCGCTCTCCTCCGCGCCACTCCTGGACTCGCTGAGCTGTACTTGGACAGCTGCTCCGCAGAACTCAAGTCGGATAGTACCAGTTCCAGCGCATGTAGTCCGATAACGGAACGTCTGTGCCCCGCCTTGCGAGTGCTCGGTGTTTCTCTCGCGTTCGGCTGTGTTTCATCCATGCTCAAGCCAATCCGTCTCGATAATCTCCGCAAACTTCGTATAGTTGTCGGGGGGAATGACAGTGTAGAGATCTTACGCAAGGTTCTTGCAGATGCGGACCTCACCTTGACTACCTTGCGATTGACCCCTGCTACTCATGGCGATGAAATTATCGGTGAGTCTGATTTTAATATTTGTAACGAACAGCTAGAAGAATTAACTCAATCGCGTTTGACTCGCAGAATCCCAACGCAAGTGTCTGTCCGAGGCTCAAAAATCGGCGCTTCGTGAGGTTCATCTAGCGGTCGCAGATGTCCCCGGCTTGTCGGTCGCATTCTCTGCACAGTTTTTCGCTGCTTTGAGCGCACCTGGAGTTGAAGTTATCCGCCTCGATTATGGGATGCGTCGACACCGATTCTTCGACCTCGACGAGGTTGCCGCCTGGGTGCCAGTCGATGATACGCTCGCTGCCTTTCCGAATCTCAAGGAGCTCGCGGTCGTGGACGACGAACGTTTTGAAGCACGTGAATTTGCCAATATATCGCAGTATTTACCGCGATGTGCGGCAAGGGGGATTCTCCTTCCCGAAGTCGAGTACGCCAAATACAGTTGGAACCGCTCAGACTTCGATATCGGCGCATTCTGATCAAGCTACTTATGCCTTCCGCGGGACGTGTCTGCCACAGCCGTTGCATCCCGGTGCCGAGCGGAGAAGTTGAAGGGATTGGAAGGCGCAGGATTTGAGTTTGCTCCGCGGAAGGAATCGACGTGATGCACGGAGGAAGCAGATGGGGTACGCTCGGCCATATGTACAAGGGTTCGATGGCCCCGTTATACGCTTATGCAATTGCGGGGCGTTCGCGGCAAAGAGAGTGGGATTGACATACGCTGTATAATGTTAATATATATAACGAAGTGGTAAGAGCAATGGCTACATCGCGGAGAAGAAGTGGCGCACCAATACAGTCATGAAAATGGGAGAGTTCGTCTTGACGTGTTGGGCGACCACATCCGATGCTCTCTATTGGATCATCAACGTACAGTGAAATCCTTTCTTGCACGTATTGGGGGCCCCATTTTTGGGGTCTTCCGTGTAGCATGTGGCGCACGTACAACATGCGCTTGATCTTCTACATTGTCGGGATAGCTGCCGTGAATACGCTTTCGACGAGAGACAATGCATGCCACGCAGCTGTGATAGACCACGTGTGTCCGCAGCGGGAGGGGAAGGACGAGCAGGATACCCGCACTCCGATCAGCAACCTCATCCAGCACATCCAAGACGACGAAGTTCGGTCTCGTGAGACCTCTGATACGTCGGTAATAATATTACTTGTATGTGAAGGGTGAAGCATGTTGTCGTATCGCAATCCCGTTCGTCTCCAATATTTGCGGCCTTCGCAAATTACAGCGCACTAACGCAGTCCTGGTTCAACTGGTTACAGGAAACAGTCCGTCCACCAATGTTTGCACGCGACGCGGCGATTGAAAGCAAGCGGTGGCGGACGCTGGCAGGGATGGTCGTACACAGAGCCTCCGTGCGACAGCCCGAGGCCCCGAGCCGTAGGACTCAAGGAGGCCGTACAGTAGGCTGCATCCTTGCCACGTGGCAAACCAACGAAGTCGGACTCGTCCATGAGCTTTGACGCGGTCATACAGAATACGTATCTTGTGTGATGATAACTCGAGAGTTTCAAGCCGGGCGTTACGCGCGAGCAGCGCTAGTGAATGCCCTGGCAGAAAAAGTTGAGATGTTGAATTTGATTACGTCATGCTCGACCGTCAACTTGTCCACCTTTCTGATTGCCAAATTCGTCTCCCCTTGCGGCCTGAAAGCATGACCTGTCTCCCCCTGGACATCATAAATCTCATCATCGATGAGATAGACGATGCCATCACACTCCAGGCTACCTCCGTCGTCTGCAAGTCGCTGGTGGACGTCAGCCAGCGGCGGCTCTTCCGCTCGGTCACAATCAGCAGAGCTGCTGGCGTTGGAGATATGCTCAAGTCCAACAAACGAATCGCGGAGCTCGTTCAAACGCTGCGCCTGTTTCCGAGGCCAGACCACATGGACATCCTAGCAGTTTGTACGGGCTTGCGGGCACTCACCCTCGAATATATCAATTCAGAAACGATCAACCCGTTTACGCCTACGCTGCCTTCTCATATCCAGAGTCTTCGCCTCGGGCGTTGCAGGTTTGGCTCGTATGGCCTCTTTTCTACCTTCATCCGTGCAAACTCCCACCTTCGTCGACTTGTAATGGACGATTGCGATGTTTTCCAAGGCGGGGGCTCAGAAGAACCGTTGAAATCTCAGCTCGCGCTACAAATACTGGTGGTCTCTCGTACTAGGAACCACTTGGCCTCGACCTCCCTCTTTGCGCCGTTCCACCTCGACAGGGTCTCCGAGTTGAGCATTACTCTGAGCTCTACCAACGATGTCGCGCTGCTGCACCAGGTCCTCTGCGAAGCAGGCCTAAGACTGATTACTATGCGAATCACTATTTCCAGACATGAGGATTCGTTTATTGGTGAGCGCTGTCCAGATAGTGATAGGAAGCCTAACTCACGCTGCGGCTCAGATGGAGTGTGCGAGTGCTTGTCCACGGCCTCGAAGTCGAGCCTACGCGACGTGACCTTGATCATATCTGATTCCCGTCACTGGAATCTGTCGATCGCGCTGCCCACTGTAATCGTGAACGCGCTCAGCACGCCTGGGATCGAGCGTATCGCGCTCAACATCTGGCCCGCGTTCAGCTTCTTCCTCCTCGACTCGACGGAACTTGAGGACTGGGAGGCGCTCGATAGCGCACTCGCTTCTACGGACCGTTTTCCGAGTCTGAAGGAGGTTTCCGTCTTCCGGGTGACTTGTGAGAAGGCAATGGTTCATCCTCACCTATCCCGGTATCTTCCGCGATGCGCGACCCAGGGCATTCTCCTCTCCAAGTCCCAATACGTCAAGCTTGACATGAATGGTGATTGGTAGAGGGTTTTGGCATCCCGTTTCTGCGAAGATGGGGTACGACTACCGTGGAGATAGCCAATGCGATGCACATAGATGACACGTCGAGATATCCTGCGTCAGCTTGTGGTTATTGCTACGGAGGGCTCCGTCCAGATGCTTGCGCTGTACCCTAGGATGGGTAGGTTATCTCGATGATTATCGTAT
The DNA here is from genome assembly GCF_000264995.1 of Punctularia strigosozonata HHB-11173 SS5. Taxonomy (NCBI): domain Eukaryota; kingdom Fungi; phylum Basidiomycota; class Agaricomycetes; order Corticiales; family Punctulariaceae; genus Punctularia; species Punctularia strigosozonata. Next base: position 677,429 of record NW_006767448.1, on the reverse strand, counting down.
AAATTTTGCTTGTGTAGCCATGCCGATGGACGGCATGACTAGCAAATGGCTGAGTTACTTGCAAACCCGCTCTTTAACTCCTCGCCGTCACACTGGAAATAGTGGACAGTTCTCTAGTCGCTTTCTCCGTACGTATCCGACTGCAGTGTGCGACATAGGGTAGTGCATAGGTTCCAATCGACTTCCTACAATACTCGTGGTCGCCATGTCTGAATGTCTCTATCACTTATCCGGTCTTGCGAGTGGTATACACTCAGACGGATCTGTTTCAAGACACGTCGATCAGCGACAGGGGGGTGAACATAGGGGGTGAACATAGGGGGCGAACATAGGGGAGAATACCACGCCGTCGGTGGATGACAAACAGACGCAAATAGCGCCCTCGGCATTGGCAACGATGAGCCCAGACTCCCCGGAGGGTTGCTACAATACGATCGCATTTTGTGCTCGACCTTGTGTCTTCACTGGACAGTCCATCAGTTATTGTACACCGCCTGCTCGTCAATTGCATACGATATCCTTCACGCCCAGCCGCGCTCTATCTCCAATACCGACGGCCTTCTCGGCACTTTCATTCTTAGCCCCGCTCTCATACACGTTCATCACTTTATTACGCATCTGCCCCGACGGGATCGCTACGGTGACGACGACCCACCGACAAGTCGCTACACCGCCGGAAGCACTGGAGCGAGGATCGCAACGATGAAGAGCCTCCTCCGTGGTCGGTCGAGCAACACCAACGTCGACGCCAAGTCGTCGCGCGACTCGTCCGCGACGCCCAACAGGAGCATGGAGGCCGTCCCGCCACTGTACGCCCGATTCACCTCTTCCGCCTCTGCGGAGCGCCTTCCCCAGTCGGGATCCAAGGGAGTGTCGGGACCGATGGCGCTCGCGCCGAAGGCATCGAACGCGTACCCACAAGCACGAGCAAGTGCAGAGCAATACAGGGATCTGGGGTCACGGAGCGCAAGCCACGGTGCGCTGCTGCAGCAGGCTCAGCAGTCGCCGTCGTCGTCGTCGCCGCCGTACGCTCGCGCGAGCGGCGAGCAACCTAGGGACCTCGGCTCGCGCAGCGTCAGCCATGGCGCCCTCCAAGGACAGGCGCCCCAAACTGCGAACGTGAACCCGCCGGTGCGGAAGAGTTCGCGAATGCATGGACACGCGCCCAAGCTTTCCATCGACAAGCCCCTCCCCGTTCCCGTTCCCGACCCTACCTCCTCTCCTCCTAAACCTATCGTATCCTTTGCGCCATCTTCCACCCGAATTCCTGAAGAGCCGTCACCACAAAGCCCTCGCTCGCCGCGGATGATGCCCTCCGCGTCCGCACCGGCTCGGACGCCCACGACACCGACCCGCGATCGGACCCACTCCCCTTCCAATGCCCAATACCAATCCCACTCCCCGCAACACTCCGATCCGACGCGTCCATCTTACAAACGCACCTCCTCTTCCGCACCCGCCCCGTTCACGCTCACCCTTCCGCAATTCCAAATACGCACCGCGCCTCAACCTCAGCATCCATCCCAGCATCAACATCAACATCAGCACCAACACCAATCGTACGTCCAACCACAGGCGCAACCACCACAATCCTCTTCGAAGTTCACCATCACCGAACCCGCGTCTTCTAATCCGCACGGACGCAACGCTGCCTCCTACGGACTGGACGACCTCCCGCCGGCGTCCCATCTCCCGCGCTCGAACTCGAACGCCAATTCGCGGTCGGCTCATAGCGCGCCGCAGGCCATCCAGTTGCAGAGCAAGTCACTGTCACCTACGAAGCAAAAGCAGCTACAGGCGCAGGCACAGATGTACGAGTGGAATCCTGCGCAATCTCCTCCACCCCCGGCTTCTATGGTACGTTCTCGTGTGTTCGTCGTGAATATCCTCGTATTGACGATGCAATAGTCTTATCCTCACCAACAACCTCACCAACAACAGCAACCTCGTTCTGACGAACGTTATGCATCAACACCTACGTCTGCATCCGTCCACTCTCCTATTACCGCACTGTCACCGGCAAGCATTCCCTCCCCCGCTTCGCCCCCCAATCCTGCGTTCACCCCGATTAGCCCCGCTCCGCCGCCGAAACCGAACCGGAACGAATCTTCCAATAACCGTCTCGGCCCTTCCTCGCCTCCCACCCACGGTTACCGAAACCTTCCACCTACTCAATCGCCTTCGATGAACGTGGGGTCCCCGTCATCTCCGGCTTCGGCTTCTAGATCGCCTCCCATGCCACCTCCAGCTTCTCTTCCCCCGCCTGCTTCCGCACCGCGGTCGCTACCTGTCCCTCCGCCTTCACAGCAACAGCCTCCGCCTACCGACGTCGCGCCAGCGAGGCACCACCCACTACCTCAACCGCCCGCACCATCCCACTCGCGATCGCCCCCACCACCGACAGACGACTCCCGTCTGTCGAGCGCGCCGTCCAAGACGAAACTGCGCAAGCCGGACGCGACGTCCGCTCCGCCCCCTTCCATCGTCGACGAGTGGGAGCGCGAGGCGGCTCTCTACGTCTCCCGCGCGAGCATGGTCATCGGCCAAAGCCCGGTGGTGCACACGCACGAGCTCGCGCCGATGGCAGAGTCGCGCATGAGCGTTGGCGATCCGAGACAGAGGGCCTACGATCGGATGGCGGTGACGGGGCACGCGCCTCCGCCCGCGGCGCCGCGTCCTCCAGACAAGTCCGCGCGGGAGAGGGACACGGAGAGGGAAAGGGCGAGGCCGGAAAAACCCAAGCGAGGCGACTCGTCCAACAAGCTCCGCAAGCGCGAGTCCGTGGCGGTTCCTAAGGACGGCGGCGCCCCGTCGTCCTCGGACAACGACGCGCGGCGGGACCCTCACCACGCCCACCACGACCCGCGCCAACCTCATCGCCTGCACCGAACGCACACGAACAGCCTCACGCAGCAGCGCACGAGCGCGTACGCTGCCCCCGAGTCTGAGGCGCCCGCGCCCGCGCCCGCGGCTCCGTCCCCGCCTCCGAAGGCGAAGAAGCTGCACCGGAAAAGCACGCGAGACGTGGATACGCGCGAGCCCACGCTCCCCGTGATGACCCCGCCGGACGTGTCTGAGCGCCATTCGCTGGTGCCGTCGTACCCTCCCGCATCGACGGAGTGTCACTCGCTTGTGCCGTCCTACCCTCCCGCGTCGATGCCGTCCCCGCCGCTCCAAGGATACGGGCAAGCGCAGATACGATCCCCGACGACGACGTCGCCGCCAATGCGGCCCGTGCAGACGCAGATGGTTGACGACCGTGGCCGACGGCGGGCGAGTCCACCACCGGCACAGACGCCGTACCTGTGGGCCGATCCGCAAGCGCACCGACAAGCACAGCAGCAGCAGCAGCAGCAGCCTGCATACCACCGGCAGGACCCGTATCACCACCCGCAGTCGAATCAACCGAACGCTATGCCCGTGCGCGGCCGGCCGAGGATCTTCGCTACTGTTGACGAAGAACCGCCCGCCGCGCCTCAGCCGGAGAGAAGCGTCGAGAAGGAAGGCGGTGGAGGGGATGACTCGTTTGAGACCAACGACTCGTTCGCGACCGCTTTGTCGTCTACTACCAAGCCCTCGCTGAGGGACGACACGACGACGTACGGCGGGAGGGGGGGCGCGACGGTGAACAGCTCGCCGATGCTGCGGATGTCGGTCGTGTTTGGTGAGCGGGCGGGCGAGGAGGGTGGGCAACGGCAGCGGCAGCGCAATGGGGAAATGCCGCGGTTTGACCGGCAGGAAACGGTCACGCCACTGAATGCGGGCGCGCTCGGCCGCGAGGATGTCCCGTCGTGGTACGGAGAGCGGGCACCTGCGCCGGCGTCCGATACCACCGCTACCCACCTCTACCCTTCGCGGTACCGGTACCCAGACGAAGAACGCAACGTTCCCGAAGCGGCGTTCTCGTCTGGAGACGTTTCTTTGGCCGCTCAGGACGGATCGGGGTACTCAAGCCAGAGACGAAGCACAGCGTTCACGGACAGCGGGCCTGACCAGAAACAAGTTGATGTTGAGGGAGCAGTAGAGCGCGCCAAGGCGATGGTCGGCGAAAACGACGATGCGGCGGCGACGGCGGCGGCGGCGGCGGCGTACGAGAGGGAGGAGGAGGCGGAGGTGCGCTCGTCGGTACCCGAGGATATCATCGTGCGGGATCCAGGAGTCTACCCGCTCTTGGTGCACGTTTCGAGTCCGCCGCTTCTCGCTGCGCTGCTCGCTCATTTGAGCTTTGAGAGCTTTCAGGCTGTGCTCGCGACTTGTAGGGACGTCAGGGATACGTTGAGCGAGCGTAGGGAGCTGAGGGAGGAGGTGCTCGAGCGGTATCTGAACGGGGTTGGGTATGTGCGGTGGGGTGGGAGGGCGGACGACGAAGGAGGGGAAAGCGGGTGGGAGGGTGAGCAGGAGGATATGGTGCTGACGCTTGACGTAAGTGCTGTTTTGGATCGCTTGGACTCCTTGGTAACATGCGGCGCGCGTGCAGGACTTGAACGCGTATATGCGCGGCGTGTCGGTTCCGAATTACCTCTACGTGTCCCTCGCGGAGAACTGCCTGCAAGCGCCGAGGGAGAGCGCGGTCGTGCACCGCTTGATGCGCAAGAGCGCGCGGGCGTACACGCGGGTTGTGCTCAGGCTGAGGGCACAGGTCGAGGCGGCGGCGCGCGTGCGTGCCAAGCACGGATTCGTCCAGAGCCCCGTCGGCGAGCCGGGTGCAGGACCGCCGACGGCGTGGGCGCCGAATCAAGGGGCGCCGACGGCGCAGGCAAGAAGGCAATTTTCGCGCTCGTCGAGTCGCGCGCCGTCTCCTACGGATACGGAAGACTACGCGGTCTCGAGGACGGGCCACTCGCGCTCGCGCTCGCGCGTGTCGAACCGCGCGCCGCAGTCCGTCGCCGAGAAGCGGACGACGGGCGGCGCGTTCCGGTCGCCGCTGTTCAAGCCCGGGCGGGCGGCGCTGCTGCGCGTGTTCGTGCCGAGTCGGGAGGGGAGCTGGTTGAGCGACGAGAGCGTGGTGAGGTGCGAGGAGGAGTTGAGGAAGGCCGCGGCGGGCATGCGCGGGATGGGGCTGTTGAAGGTCGGGGACGTGGTGTGGGACGTTGCGGTGGGCGAGGAGGGGAACGTGGGGAGGTTGGTGTGGGACGGGGCGTATTTGATCGTGAGCTTTTCGACCCTCTCTCTCTCTCTCTTCCCGCTGCGTCGTGCGCTGACCGCGATCGGGCGATTAGGATCTGGATTACACGTACTCGCGCACGGGGGACGTGCCGAAGTACCTGCATTCGCTGGCGTTCCCGCCGTCGTACTTTCATCGCGTGATACGATCTGCGCCGGCGCCCACGCCCGCTCCGCCGCCTTCGTCCTCGCCTGGGACGCATACGGACAACTCGGCGGGGACGGCGAATCCGATCGTGCACGTCGATCTGCGACCGTGGGCGGACGAGATATGCGGCTCCGTGCGGCTGATGCAAGATCGTCTTCGGACGGAGGGTAGGAGGACGGTCGTGCGGTGGGTGCACCGTGCGCGGTTTCATATCAGAGGAGGAGGAGAGGGAGGGATTCCGATACCGGGCACGGATGCCGTTGTGGATCGAGGGTGGTACGGCGCGGTGGTGGTTGAGGCGGAGGGGACGAACGAGGGGTTGGCGGAGTTGAGGGCGCGGTGCGGGGTAGAGAGACATCCGCGGTATGGAGAGGCGGAGTGGGAGGAGAGAAAGGTGTTTAGGATATTGAGGGAGAGGAGGTCAGTCCATCTCTTGTTTTCTTTTCTATCTTTCATCCATGTCTATCATTCGCGGTCGTTTCTCGTTCGTCTGGTGCTTTACACCGTATCGTTATCCTCTTCTTGTTCAATCCTTGTGGCGGGCGTGCTTCGGGTTAGGGTTTGACGTCGTTGTGCTGACGGGCTTCGGGTATGATTTGATAGCCGGCCGGGCGAGATCTGGATCAGGACTGTGGGGGAGAAGGAACGGCTGATGTGATCGATCGCCTGAAGCATGCGGGGTTGGTGGGGGCTCTGTGATTGTTGGTGCTCCTCTCGAAGCTCGAGCTCGTCACCTGTTCTCTCTTCTGCTGCGGCCCAGGGATTGTTTTGCTGATGAAGGATGTTGTACGCAACGGACGTTTGGTATGTAGGCCGTCTCGCTTGTCGTCGATGTGCTACTTGTACATATTCCGCTAGAACTGTAACCCGGACGTTTCAGCAATTTTTTCTCCCCAACGTTTCGCTCTCGGGCGCGCTCGACGTCGTTCCAACCATTTTCGCTGTTCGGACCTGACGAGATCCGGATGACGGACGCACGAACATTGCTCGGATCCGCACCCGAATCATTCCACCCAGGCCCACCGGCCAACCGCACCGCGAAGAAATAATCAAATGGTTCTCGCGCCTCTGGCCGCACGCAAGTTTGCGACGTTGGAAGCTTCTTTTTTTCGACACCCGCCCTTTCCCAATCGAGCGCGTCGCCTGACATGAACATGGCGTCTCTCACACGACGGCGGATGAATCATGACATGGTTCGTGCTGAGCTTACAAAAACGCGAACACCAACCCGTCGTCGATCCGACGAGCGTTTTCCGTATCCCCCGTCCCCTCTCCGCCCCTCCCCTGGTCATTCGTCGTCGTCCCCCCTCGACTTTGCGCAGTCTAGCCTCATAACGTCGTTCCGAATTTGATTCCTCCACCGACCACGACGATGTCCTCGACCACAACGCCGCTGCGCCTACCGCGCCTCATCTCGTACTTCCTCTCGTTCGCGTTCGGCATCGCGGGCTTCGGTCTCGGCCTGCACGCGCTGATACAGTCGCGCAAGGACAAGAGTAATGCCACCCTCTCCTTTCCACGGCGCTCCGCACTGACCGCGGTCCCGCAGGCCGCCTCCACAAAGCCGTCGGCTCCACCATCGACCTGAACATCGACACGACCGACATCCTCGGCGCCGGCGGCGCGCTCACCGCCGCGACGGGCCTCACCGGCCTGCTCTCGCTCGTCTACCTCGTCCTCCTCCTCCTGCCCCACCCCCGCACCGCCGCGCTCCCGCTCGCGACGCGCACGCTGCCGATCCAAGCGCACTCGCTCCTCTTTTGCGTCGTCTTCCTCTTCGCGACGCTCGTGCCTACCGCGGACTTTGTCGCGAACAACCAGGCGAAGGTGTCGGCGACCGTCGGCGGCATCGCGCTCCCGGCGTCGGTCATCGCGCAGGCGCAGAAGCTGCTCGGCGCGACGGGCGTGTACCACAAGCTCGGATACCGTGAGTCTCCCGCTTCCGCGTCTTCCGTCTGATCCGGTTGTTTCGCGTTTGGCTTTTTGGTGTTCTGGTGTTCTGACGTTTTGGTGTTCTGACGTTTTGGTGTTCTGACGTTTTGTTGGGGCGGCGGTGGTTTTGTTTTGCCCCATTGAGGATACGCGCCCGCCTTTTTTGGGTTGTGCCTGACAGAGGCGCCTCGACGTTGATCTTGCTCAGCCCGATCGAGTCCCGGTTTGGCAGCCGCTTTTCTCGATTTTTGGTCTTTTTCTCTTCGTTCTTCCCTCTTCTCGCCCCTCCGCTTCGTTTCCTTTCTCGTAAACGATTTTTTTGTTGTTTTTGTTTTCGTGAAGGCCCACGCTGACGCGGAATGATTTTTTTTATTTTTATTACTTTCCAAATCCTGCAGTGCGCAACATCGCGATCGTGCCCTGGTTCGCGTTCCTTTTCGCGCTCACCTCGGCCATCCTCGCGTACCTCGCCCACTCGCGCGCGAAGAGGGCGGCGCCTGTTGCTGCTGCCGCGCCCATCCAGGAGAAGAACGCCGGAACGGTATAATGTTGGTTTCTCTGCGAATAGAGCCATGTGAGAACGGAAGGTTCGATCGTTATAATGAAGGTAATAACGTATAACATGTGGAGCACGTCATCGCAACGATAATGGAATGTAGCGGACGAACGGATGCGCGCGCATTATGGCTTAACCGAGCAAACTCCGGAATTGAGCTGCGCGTATTCAACAGGACGTATATGAGATGAATCGCGCGTTATGAGATGACCGTCCGTGTCGGGATCATGCTGATTGCAAGTACGGATTCAATCGAAGAATGGAGGACAGAGTTCTCTCAGGGTCGCGCTCTATAAAGTTTGTAGAGACGTGAGAGGCCAATGGAGTTAAGGTCCTAATGGGGATGATATGCTTCAAGGTTCAGTTTATACGGGAATCTATGACAACGTCCGCGCCTTCGAATACGCGCATAGTGGCTAGAAGCCTATTCGCCCCCATCTCGGATGGACACTGACGTGAGTATATACAATCCGCGAGCCTGAGATCGGATACTGGGAATTGTTGAGACATTTATACATGGTGAACTAAGAGCAGTCAGAAATCGAACGGGATCAGATTATACTCCACCCCCCGGGGTCATCGAGGCTGTTGCAGTAAGTACACGAAAGCAGCCATCATTCTACGGTCCTCCGCCGTTTCGCAGGGCGGAGAGCGGTCTGCCATTTACAGTGCGTATCAGCCTCCCATCTCGTCCAATCAGGATCATGCGGGGGAGAGCGCGCCCCTTCTTCCATGTACCGCGCGAGCTGCTCGTTCCATTTGGGTGAAGTCCTCGGAGGGGCGGGTGGTTTGCCTCTACCGCGGAGGAACTCTTCGCCCTCTTTGATTTGAACAGCCCATCCGTCGATGTCGATCCATACCCGAGGCGCAAGTTCAGGGAGAGGGTTGTAGTCGTCGTCATCGCTTTCTGCGGTTTCCGAGACGGTGGATAGAGAAGAATCATCTCTTTGATCCGAGCGCACCTCGACGCTCGAGGTCGCTGAAGTTTCAGTGTCGTGAGCACTGCAATGCATCCGTGAACAAATGCTGATTATATGTTTGTGCGAGAAGAACCTATAATCCAGACACGAGTCCGCCATTGTGGGGCTTGCGGCGGTCATCATGGAATCGTTAAGACTTTTTCCGGTGGGTCGAGGTCGATTGGCGGTACTTCCTTGGCCGTTCTTGTTGTTACCTTTTCCTTGAGACTTCTTGGAGTTTCTGGTCGATCTGCGCGGACCGTCCTCATGTCCTCCACCGCCGGGACCGCCGTCGCCGCCGCCGGGCCCGCCATCTGGGCCTGGACCCGCACCTGTGTTAACAGGTGGGGGGGTGCATTGATGCCACGCGCTCCATATTTTCTGGGCGACCTCTACCCGTAATCTGTGATCCTGGTCAAGGCGATTCTCCACGTCCTCTTTCTCCTCCGGGGTGAGCATTGACCATGCAGTGTTGAAGTGAGCGATCAGAGGGAAGGGGTGCAGAGGAAGATCGATGGGGATATCTTTGTAAGGCTCCCATATGTGGTCGTATTGCAGGCGGGTCATTTCACCCCTCCTTTCAGTCCGTCCGTTATGTCGAACGACGGGACGATTATCAGAGAGGATCTTCAACGGAATAAAACAATATTCGGGAGGTACGGGCTTATTTTCCCGCAGCTTCTACAGTATCCTCGCGATCAGCAGCGACTATGTCTACAGCAGGCGAAACAACTCACGGAACGCCATTCCAAGTACGAGGATCGCTTCTCCCTCTTTTTCGGATCCCTAAGCTCAGAATAGATGCGATCGAGTAGCCGCAGGCTTGGAAGTATGCTCCAACCGCCGTTGTTGAATTCCCAGTGCCAATTGAGGCAGACTTTGACATTCAATCAGCTGACTGATATAACAATGGCACAGCACATACGATATATCTGTGCCCAACGGGTATCCCGATTGTACTCTCCGAGGGTATACCGCCACGCGATTTCCAAGTCACGCAAAAGCTATCAATGATACGGATCAATTCACGCATACAGCACCGGTGTAATTCAAGTACCGAACCTGGGTACCTCCATGTTTCCGCGGCATGATGTGGCACAATTGGATGGTGCGTGCTGACACCTTATCGAAGCAGACCGCGCAACGTTCGTTAGCATCAGGGCCTACGTGTTCCGCGTAGGCTCTTTTCATGCGCGCAGTATTTCCGCTGACCATACTACCAACGTTTCCGATTGGGGTCGCGTTAAGGTCCTCCGCGTAAGGGTGTTGAGGCTGAGGTGTGATTGGGGCGACAGATCGTGTAGGAACTCTAGTCTCGGTCGGATTGTAATCGCGGTCGTATCGGAGGTTGTCCGGCGTAGGCGTTCCCTCTTCGGCTAGGTCTTGATGCGGTAGGTCAGCGATGCGAGCACTTCGACGGGTCGATGGTTCCCCGGATTGGGACGGCGGGGAGGGTAACGAATCGGCTTGAGACTGCTCGGAACGGAGAGCTTGCGTATGGGAACGGGTCCTTCCGAGAGGAAGATCGGACTCCTCAGGGACGGTGATTAGTACGTGCCCGACCAGAAGGACGTCTGGCACGGGAGCGCAATGTCCCCTGCGGCTGGGACTTTCCGCGCGCCATGAGACCCGGTGATTGGGTGCATGGAGCAGTTGCGAAAAGACATGGCTCACCTAAGAGTGCGGTTTTTAACAGCTGGAACTGGCGAGTGGACCCAATAGTGTTGCAACAGTGGCTTAGAGTGGCTCAGGTCGCGACGATGAATGTGGTCAACCACAAAGGCTCGGAAACTCGCACGGTCCCGGTTCGGGCCAGACACCGCCCGTCAAGTCACAGCGATCATTGATACTGACCCGTTCATGAAGGAAGAGAAAAAACTACTATAGCACTCGTTCCACTCCCATGCCCGCGTATCAGCCTGTGAGCTCGCACGGATGGCTGACTGGCCGCCAGCCACATGTTCGCATGCGGTTCGACGTGTGCGGCAATATTGAGGCGGTTCTGGTGGCATGAAAAGTATGGACAATGAAACGCCTATGCGCAGCAGTTGGTTTCTCTGATGCCACATAGTGAAAAAAAAAAATCAGTTCATGGAAGTCCGTCAGACACGATCAGGTTCTGCATGCAAATGGTGATCTGGACACATAATGGAGGTATATATGTATACATAGCTCAAAATTCTAAGTTCAGTATCCATCATCGTAAAGGGGTAATGGGTTTGCATAGAAGCCTTTATTAGCAAACTCCTTTAAGCTCGTCATCTCCACATTGGGGTACAGCTCCCGTGCGTCCAGTGCCCCAGCGGCCTTCGCGTTCGCAACCGTGTTGTTGCCGTGAATATGGATGCTGTACTGGTACTCGGTGAAGGACTGATAGACGTGCATCGTAAAATCCGCCTCCTTCGGGTCGTGAAGCGCGACGATTTTTGCCGTGACCTCTTTGCCACGCCTGAGCAAGTCCTCGCCCGTCATGCGTGTCTTCTTGCTCTCAAAGTCTTCGCCCGCCACGCGCTGTGCAATATCCCAGTGATACGCTTCAAGGTTGAGTTGATACAGGAATCCATGATAACGTCCGTGCCTTCGAATAGCTTCGAATACGCCCATAGTGGCTAAAAGCCTATTCGCCCCCCGCCCCCCCCCATCTCTGATCGACGTGCGTGAGCTCACTGTCGTATTTTGAACAGAAGCACTTGCGTGAGTATATACAATCCGCCATCCTGAGATCAGATATTGAAAGTTGTTGAGACAGTCATACGTGGTGAACTGAGACCAGTCAGAAATCAAACGGGACCAGATCATAACTCCGTCAGAAACTTGAAGTTAATCTCCCAACGAGTTGTCGTCGCCTTTTCGACTCCGAAGGTGAGTCCCATGGTGATTGAGTCTCCACTTCAATGACTTGAACGCCTTCGCGAAGGCACTCCGCTATAACCTGTCCTAACCTGTAACGCTGACCCTCTGACACTAACCTCTAAAACTATCCCCTAAAACTAACTCCTAATGATAGTTTCTGAGTGCCAAAGGTTTGAGCCCGAGCAAGCCTGAGGGTGTTGTTGTAGGATGTGCATGGGAAGGACGGGCGGAGCTTAAATCTTTGCGCGAACACGGACCGGACGGGTGGACAGGCGCATTCATGCCAGGCAAAAACCACCTCCCTCCTTCGGGGGAGTCGGGAAGGGACGATATCCGCATATTCTATACACTAAGTAATTTTGGACTCACTACTACGCAGCTTGATTGGCACGACTATCGATAAACATTCACAGCGGATCGACAACCTTCTTCGTTGTAAGGCGCCCTAGGAGTCAAATTAGACTTCATGTCTAATTTCCAAAGATCGCGGCAACCGTCGTGCCTTTATGTCTACGGTATCGTTTGTGAATGGGAATAGAACAATTCCGAGATGAACTTACCCCATAAAATCGCGGCCCGGATCGTTGAAAACTCTGTCAGCGTAGAGAATCGTTAGATCAACCCCAGTTCGCCGCAGAGATCAACAGTGGTGAACACTGACACGTAACCGCGATTACCGGGGGTACCGAGCGTCTTTTGGAAATGGTCGAAGATAATCTTGCTGTACTTCTCGTTCACCTCCGGATTGATGTTGTCAAGGCTCGTCTTCCCGTTTTATCAGCATACGCAACGGAACCACGCCGGAAGGTTCGGTACTCACGATGGTGAGAAGGAAGGCAGGCTCGAACGTGCCCCCGAAAGAGAGGTTCTCGTCGTAGTTGTAGCTGACCGATATGTACAACTCGGGCTTTCCCAGGAACTCGGCAGAAAGCTGCGGGAATGCGGGTTAAACAAATAAAGAAGGTCCCCAATATAAGATCACGAAAGCCGGAATGCGCACCTTGGAGAACTCATTGGCCCATGCTCCGACATCAGGCACCTATTAAGGGGTATACGTAGTAGTCAGACCAGGGGAGATCAGCGGCTAAGCTCAAGCCAATGAGATTGTCTCGAGCAAGCCAGACCTGACCATATCGTCTTACTCGCCTTCACATTCGTCTGCAGCACGAGACTAGGCATAGCGGAAAGCCGTGGGCAGGGTGAAGTAAATCAGGATGGTCTGAGGTGCCTCGGCCTTGGTTTGGTGACGGTATATATGCGATCGGAAGGCCAACCGGTAACACGTGAGGGTGCATGTCATTAACCAGAGCATATGCACAAGAGGTTCCCACGAACGATGATATTCTGTCAGCTCTCCCAGGTATAGACTTTGTATCGAAGCCGGAACCGGCGACCGGAGAGCACGGTTGTGCGATTAAACCCATTCAGCTTGCGGAATTCATCCTTGCGGCGTAAGAAGTTGAGCGCTGCAATAGAATACCGGTTTCATGTCCTCTCGCACCACCCGAGTGCCGTTAACCCCGGACAAATGAATATTGAGGAAGTGCCGTGATGATGAATATTCCGGAAGTACCGTGATGACGAGTGATCAATGTAAGCCACCTGAAGGCTCGTAAGCATCACGATATACATGCCCCACATTTTATTTGGACTCGGAAGAGATAAATAGGTCCCCGAATACACGTGCGATGCAGAGATCTACGCTGACAATCGGTAAGTGAAGTTGTAAAGTTTAGATTTGATTCCCACACGAACCCGTTTCATGTACCGCAAAGGCGCACAACCATCGACGGACGGTCAACTACAAGCAATTGTGCCACGTGAACTGACATATTCGTTATATCCTGGTGGTAGACGGAGAACACCTCTGTCCAGAGTCCTCGGAAGGCGCCGATACGTTCTGTAGTCATGCGTCATAGACCCCTTGTCTAGTGACGCGCGGGAGAAATCGACGAGAGCTACCTCTTGCAGCGCAGGTAGCTGTGATAGGGAGGACAGCATGCAGTCAAGATCCTCCCACGTCGATGAGCTAGTGCCGATAGCGGTCACACTCGCCAGCTCAAGGTGCTCAATGAATGGGGCACGAAGCGATGCAATCATCATGGGCATATCCCTCAAATGCCCGTGAATGGCTACCTTCTTCAAAGCCCCTTTCACAGGATATGCGAGACATCGGCGGAGAATATCTGTCCATGAAGTCAATATGGATGAGACCTAAACGGAATATGCATCACATACTCGAGACCTCGCCGTAAACACCCGAATGACATTTGAAGGCTACAGATTCCAAGCATTCAGAAGCCTCCAGAAGAACCCGTCCCAACAGCGGAAGGGCATCGGCGGTTTTGTAGTCTGCGAGTCGGAGATGTCGGAGTTTCGTAAAATCGAGAATATCGAGGAAACGGTAATCGTCCACATACTTGATGGTGTTATCAATATTCAAGAAACGAAGCTCGAGATTAAGCTTCTTGAAACCTTGCACCCAGTGTGAAGCTTCAAAGTTGGAAGACTCTAGAACGAGCGTTGTCAATGCTGGGAAAGCCTGGAGCAGGGCATGGAATGACTCGGGGGAGCTGAACCAACAATGCTTCAGTTGTAACGATTTCAGATGCGGAATGACCGGGATTGGAATATACGGGGACAGGAACTCCAGATCGCAGCAAACAAGCGTATGCAGAGCAGTACACCCGACGAGCAACTCCACGAGGTGAGGCACGTTGAATGAGATGGTTAATGTGCGGATCATGGTTTGCAGACGGTTTGGACTGTTCAAAATACCCGAAATCCGGGTTTCCAGGAAGCTCCGTGGGGTATCTTCGAGATCCACAATCATGAAAAGGCGACATCGGCTACGATCCAGGGTTGATCTGCAAACGAGCGACGTTGCTTTGAGGGTAGCGCCGTGCGAGATCTCATCGATGATGAGTTCTAATATTTCTTGAGGAAAACGGCGGGGCATATCTAGGAGAGTAAGCGATGCTATTTCATCGAGTAAGTGATGGTTTCGACATACGGCGTTCTGCAAGGCGAAGGTCGAAGTCGAGTGGCGACTCACGCGCCGCTGTTGGCTAGCCACCTGTTGCCGGCCGACGGCATCTACCGACGCGGGTCAGGAGAAATGTCCGTGCGAGCGTAAACGTCGCTGTCGCACCTTGCAGTTGCAGTGTTGCACCATATCCACCATCTTTACTTAGCCGCAACTTTGTTCATCGTCTATGTCACGCCTCCCGGGAGTCTCAAAAAGTCCCTTACAACAATGACTTTCCAGAGCAGTCGTACTGGGCCACCTTCTTTGGCTTTGCGAGGGCCACAAAGACCGGCGGGTACAAGTAATGGCCCGTCCGGTGATGTGCTTCACTCACTCGTGAGCCCCACCCACTCCAGGCATACTTCAGCGGTTGAACGACACTAACCTGCCTCGTCTAAAGCACGAAACGAAGCGGTCGTTCGTTGGAACGCGCCTTCTACAAGCCTTCTTTGTTGACTGTTTGCGAACATGGCCCGCCACAGGTGCGTCATACACACCGTTCATCGCGCGGTTCATACTAACATTCACATCCAGTGACTACTCAATTGATTCGGGAGGATTAGTACGTGCCTCGTTTGAGCCACCTGGAGCACATCTGGTGTTTGGCCCCGCGGTCGCTGCGAGACCGACCGTCCTCCGGCAATCCAAGGATATCAATACACCCTTTCCCACCAATTTCCGGTATGAATGCGTTCAGTGCTCCCCCACATAAGCCTTCTGACTCATCGTTGATAGCGCTTTCCCGAGGCAAAGGGATCACCGCGCCGTAGAGCAGGAAACGCAGACCGGGCTGCTGGTATCCCGTTTTGGCTGTCCGTATGGGTACGTCCACTGATTTCTTTCGACGTGAACACCATCTCATTGTCTTTCCATCCAGAGGTCTCTCCTCGCGTTCATCGATCGCACAGTCTTCCGACCCGAACGTCCGGGCAGGTCCGAACTACGACTCGAGGGCTCCTCGTCAAATCGTCGGGCCTACGGTGTTCGTCCCCACGTACACCAGACCACCTCCCTCCGCGGAGTGGGCTCAGCCTCCCAAGCGATCAATCACACCACCATCTCCTTCTGACGAACTTCCTCCTCCATCGCTGGCCGAACTTACCTCGCTCGAATACGCGCAAGCCATTTCCTCTTTTGTTTCGGACTTTTGGAAGCCTAGGCCAGGTGTGCAGCTGTCCGATGGATGGGAAGAGCCTCCGCCGCTTCCACCTCGCATCCCGCCACGCTCCCCGCTCGACTTTTCGGCCCTGGACGCGCTCGGGGACAGGCCATTCTCTTTGTGGGGATCCAAGACGATCATCTATCCCGAGGAAGTCCTGTTTCAAGGGCCGCCCGAAGTGTTGCCATATAGCGATCCGATAAGGCAACACCTGGAGGAACACGTGCCCTCTTACCTCCAGATGTCCGTCGAGACTAAGGCAGTCGGTGGCATTCAAGCTTCGGAGTCTCTACTCCCTTATGCGCTGGACCCGTCTCACTCCCCGCTCGCCCACGAGGGCCTGGAGTACGTGTCTTCAAGCATGTCTGCAAAGTCGTTCGACGACTTCGCGTGGCCGACTGATATCAGGGTTCAACGATCGGAGCACCAAGGCCTACAAAATCTGACTATGCAAGAACCGTCGGGCATGCCCCTTGTTAATGTTTCAGGACCTTCGTCGAATGGCTCAATTTCGTGCGTTGACCAAGGATCGAAAGTTCAAGATCATCAACATGAATGTCGAGAGCAGGCACCCTCCGCGCCATCGAACTTCGAAACACCCCAGTTTCTACACTTCGACCCAACCTCCATACGAGATAATCAGCACCTTCGCGCTCATTCGCAGGCTTTTATTCCCGCAACGCAAGATACGATCCGGCAATTGAACAACTGTGTCGTACGCCATGATATCTCAGCCCAATCAGTCAAGTCCTTCCCTTCCGGTATTGAGGGACGCCAGCAATGTTCATCGATCTCACGCTCTCGTTCTCACACATCTTCGCGTGCTCGCGCTCCATCGACATGCCTTCCCGCCCCAAGCGAGTGGTCCGCGTACATCAAGTCGGCGGACGAGGCGAGCATAGCTTGCGCTTGGCGCGATTGTGCATTCCGCGCAACTGGCGTGACGGCTGCACAAATCCATCTCCGACACCACATCATCGCGAACAGGCCTTCCTTGAAATGCCCGCACGGTTGCAAGAACTTCCGCGACTTCTCGAGCGCGAGGTACCTGCAGACTCACATCGAAGATCAACATCAGGTGCTCGCCCCGGAATGTAAGGCATGCGGAAAGGCGTTTCGTACGGAGCGCGCGGTCATCAATCATTGGGCGTTGGCGCACGCTACATGAAGACTCTCAGCGAACGTTCCACAGTGCACCATACTGGCACATGGTGTGCGTCTCTTTGGAAATGGAGTGATGAGCTTTCTGCGTTAGTAGAGGACCGGCAATGTTGTATATGATATCCACAAAAGACTGAGATCCTGCCGGGATATTGCATTAGTAACCTTCCATACAAGAGATCCGTCGGGATGGTTTGGGCTGCAAAGCAATCTACGATGATCTGCTATTTCTATGCCTGCGGTGACCAGAAATCCGTCTTCGATTTTCTGAGCCAAGTGCCCTTGGTCGGTCGAATCACCGTGAGCGGGATGAGATGCCTCGAACTGCAGTCTGAGAAAAGGTGTAATCTAAATCAGCATACGGCCGCGTCTTTCCATCCCGCTGGTACTCACAAATCCTCTGAGGATGAGCGAAGAGATAGCTGCCAATTCAGAGTACGCCGATCCGTCGCCGACTCTGCCGCCGCCGGCATTGGGGTCTCGATTACGTGATATACCGTGTCTTACCCTACAGCTCTCGCCTTACCATCGTCGATCCTTCGAGGTTGACCGCTGATCTCGTTACCGCGGTTGCACTACTTTGAAAGCAGCGTTATGTTTATTGCTTCTTATGATTCCAATCCAGCTCGGTTGACAGTACGACTGTGTGGCTGCATTTAGGTTTGGCTGCGTGTGCTTCCTGTCCAGTACCCACACTGCCAGAATTAACGGTATCCACAGTGCTTCTCCTTGATTGCATATATAACATGGCTCTCCGTACTCATACGCTGCTATACGACGATGCTCCCGCCTTTCCCGCAAGATGTGCCCACCTATCCGCTCGCAGTTGTCGACTACGAGTGCCTTGTTGCCGGAGACGAGAAGGAAGTAGATGATCTTTGGAAAGCGGCGACCTCGTTAGGCGTTTGGTAGTGAGTGACTGTCAATGGACACATCTCAATTTGATCTAATATGATTCACCCCTGCAGCATGAAGAATCACGGCACCGACCTTGAAGTCGACGGGATGTTCGAGATGGGGAAGAGAACGATCAATCTGCCTCTCGAAGAGAAGATGAAGTTCGAGCGGGGTGACTCTGGATTGTCACATGGGTCAGCTTCCTTGTTTCCCTTGACGACACGTACGCCCACTTTTGGCTAATCAACACGCACCCAGGTATAAACCTGCGGGAGGCAATGTGACCGATGAATACGGCAACATGGACGCCATTGAGTACCTCACTATCGCAAAAGACGACGTACTCTCATACCCGGCTGTCGCCCGCAAGTCCTATCCCGGTACTGTTAATGCCTGCATGGAGGACGTCCTGAAACCGTTTGTCCTCAAGTCCACCGCCATCAACGAGACGTTGCTGCGCATCTTTGGCCAGAAGCTGGGTCTCCCGGACGGTACGCTGGAGAGCCAGCACAAGTTGGAAGCCCCAAGTGGCTCCGAGGCAAGGTGTACCAAGGTCGCAGCTCGTACAGAGCCCAGCCGCGTCGCGTTGGGAGGCCACACGGACTTTGGATCTCTTACGATTTTGCACAACCGGCTTGGGGGATTACAGATTCTCGCCCCCGGCACCGATTCGTGGCAATACGTGAAGGTAAGACAGCTCTTCAGCGACCGTCATACTCGCATCGACGTCTCCTCGCAGCCGCTCCCTGGACATGCCATCTGCAACATCGGCGATGCCTTGACAATGATAAGCGGCGGTACTCTACCCTCCATCATGCATCGTGTCGTGTAAGCCTCGGTATTTAGTCTTGCGCCAACGAATATTGACAACGTGTTCACCGAGAAGACCACCTCCAGGAGAGCAAAGCGGGCTCGAACGCTGGTCTCTCGTGTATTTCACCCGCCCAGGCGACTCCGTTCCTCTGCGCGCCTTCGCTGAAGAGAGCCCGCTCATCGCAGCCTCGGTGGCGAGGATGTCGGAGTCCGACAAGGTGAAGTACGCAGGATCGACTACGGCTCAGGAATGGTTCATCCGTCGAGCCAAGAACCAACGCGCCAAAAATTACCTGGTGAGCCTCACGTGGGTACCTACCGCTGGCTATCACTTAAGCGATTCTCACAGGGCCCCGAAACCTGGAAAGCTAGTCGCGGTATGGAACATCGTCCAGAGAAAAGTTAAATGAAATAGCGCTTTCTTGCCAGCTCCGATAAAACAAGCGTCATGATTAACCGTATATGCATGTACGTATGTTTTGACTCGTTCGATATCATCCCTTTGCATCTGCCCCCAAGGGCGGCTCGGTAACGATTGTGGTCGAGAAATATGAAAGCTGCGGAAGGACCGGATAAGTTGAGGAGTCGAACATCGCATGGTACGCGATCCAGGTCCCCTGTATCCTTTCTGTGAGTTCGCATCCCACAGGCCAGAAAACGTAAGGGAGCCCCTCGGTGTGAAGTTCTGCGCTCCGACAATGTACTCATCGTCTACGCCTTGCTCTCATTGTCTTGCAATGGCCGGGGTGGCAGTGTCTCATGGCCCAGGACAATGCAAATTCTTGTCGCCGTGTGTTCTAATGATTCTCGGACTCAAGGCTATCGAGACGAAGAATTACCTCCACATTCCAGGGCTGTAGATGATGTTCTAGCAACAACAGCAGCACCGAGGAGGTCAATTGCGAAGTCTTCGCCGAAATACCGACATACTACATAATGCTCGTGCCGCTCGAGCATGCACTTCTTTCGGGAGCTCGCTGGCCGATCATTGTTCACAATGCACGGGTTAAAAGGCCACCGGCCATCAAGCAACGCACCTGTGGCCGTTTCTGGCGATTTGGTCTAGCACAAATGCTTAAAAGGCTGGGATATGGGATTGCAATCAACTCCTCAACGCGCTTCTTTCTCTCGACGCGATGTTCCTCGTTCGCCGCTTTCCCCAGGAGATTCTCGACCTAATCGTGGATGCAGTGGCGCAAAATGAAGACACGACTTATGACGTCGACTCACCTGGGGAAGACTCATTGCGAGCCCTTTCTCTCGCTTGCAGGGCAACGAGCGGTCGGAGCCAGAAACATATCTTTTCCTCTATCGTAGTCACCTATGACACTGTCCTCCGGCTACATGCTACATTACTCAACTCACCGCACCTCGCGAAGTACACCAAGGAGTTCACAATCCAGGAGTACAGGGAGGCCTTCCCTGTCTCAACCTGCCGCGATCCCCTACAGTTCATAATGGCGTCATTCCATGGACTGACACGTCTCAACCTCTGGCACATCATGTCTGACGCATGGGATTTCTCCTCGTGCCTACCCTCCACGCTTCCGTCACTTAGGACACTGCAAATCTGCGGCTGCACCCTGCCGTCTCACGGCGCTCTTCGTCGAATCGTAGATTCCATGCCGCAGGGCGGTGCACTTTACCTAGAAGACGTCAGCTTTCTGGAATGTCCGGTGAAAGCGCTCTCAAACCTGGACTCGGCGTCTTGGTCCTTCTCGGATCTGGACCTTTTTGATTACTGCCTAGACGAACCCGAGGATGTAGTGATAGCGTCCATGATCAAGAGCGTGGATCACCTCGACATGGAAATAAAGGACTGGGTCGATCTCCGGCTTTTCCACGCGCTCATGCATCCGAGCAAAGGCCTCAAGAAGTTGACGTTGGGGGTGTACTGGGCTCTGAATCCGGATGAGATTGGCGGTGCGAAGGTCCCTCACTCCTTTCGCATCTTTGCTCACTGACCATCGCCTATAGCGCTGTATGATGATGACGCTTCCTGGAGATGCGGCCTCGCGTTGGAGTGGGTCACGTTGCGTGCGTTGGCCGACGAGATCGAGCCGGGCGAAGCGGAGGGGGATGGGCGATGGGCAACTCGCTTCCTCCTCGCGGTCAACTCCGAAAAGCTTTCAACCGTTCACCTGCGCATCTCAGACAGCTTTGTTGTTGACTCGCCCGGATCGCTCTGGCCAGGATTCGACTGGGCGGCGGTCGACGAGGTGCTTTCCTCCAAAATCCGGTACCCGACCTTGAAGCACCTCGCTATACTATCGACGCGTCGTTGGGGGTGTTTCTCGAAACAGAAAGAACTTGATGAGCTCCTGTGGAATCTTCTTCCTATGTCTGCGGAGAGGGGCATTTTGTGCGCAAAGCGAGAGACCGGTGCAGATATTTGATAGTTCGGCTAATGCAAGTTTGAGCACCAGTGCTTGAGCAGAACAGCGTCACCGTTCGAGCATTAATTCTATGCGTACCCCATAGCCTGTGCCTATATAACAAGAATCCATGCATTGGGACGGTTAGGCATTACGAGCTGGCAGCGCAGCGCTGGTTCCCTGTGAGCTGTGTCAACAAGTACATGGCGTAGTGGGTCCAGGATCTTTTCAAAGGCAAGTATCAGAAGGAAGGACAAGACCAAAAATATGGAGACGGAAGGAAATGAGGCTGTCGATAACAGTATGCAGCAAGTGGAAGAATAAAATGTCTTCTCTGTGTTCATTTCGCACCCGTAACTATAATGTCGTGGTCGAGATGAGGCTTGGCCACATCGGTCACCACGCTTTTGCGTGATGTCTAGCTTTGCGTTTACCACAAATTCAACTGTCACCCACCAAGTCAATGTCGAGCTTTCTCCCGACTTTCTACCACCATCATAATGGACGACGCGAACGACCGACTTCCAGCACTCTGCGCTGCTCACCCAGGACATGAACTAATGCTCAACCATTTGCACACACTTCTCACCACGTACCCGCCGCCGTTCATCTGCGTACACGATCCCGCGACGCCTCGGCTTACATGCGCCGCGATGAAGTCTCTGTTGAGTTTGCTGTCTCAGGCCCAAGCGCCGGAACGCATCGCATACGCGCAAGTCAACGCCGTCGCGTGTTTCACGACCAGGCTCCTCTATGACACGGTCATCAACGCGTTGGCGGGTCACACGCCGACGTGGGACTCAGGGTGCGCGAACTGGATGTCGGACGTGGAGAGATGGAACGAAAACTTCGACGCGTTCACGCACGGGATCAAAGCCGTCCATCGTCACCTTTCTAAGCAAGCGTCCGGAGCGGCGATAAGGATGGTGGTCGCGGTCGAACGGGCGGAGAGGCTGAAGGAGACGATGCCGGACGTGATCGCGCCGCTCACGCAGCTGGCTGAACTGGTATGCCTGACTATATGCGCGTTGACCGGTCAAACTGAAAGAGGTCATAGGCGCAGATTGACGTTACGGTCATCTTCATCTCGGAGAACCATTGGCAGGATCTCAAACCATCGCTAGGCGTCGCTCCGGATCCCTTCTACGTCTCCATTGAACAACTTGGCAAACAAGGTACGGACCACGTGTTACCCTCATCGTCACCTCGACTCCTGATCGCCGCTCGCAGCTGTTCTCCAACGTCTAACATCCACTTTCACCTCCGTATCCTCCGCTTTCGCCTCCTCAAATTCCTCCGCGACAGAGCCCCTCCCTGCGCACGCCTATCACCCCGCCCTCGCACCCCTTTATGCCCACTTCGTCTCGACGCTCTACAGCGTCTGCGCGCCCTTCACCCAGCACCCAGACGAACTCACCTACATTTCGGCCGCGCGCTGGCCGGGCTTCGTCCAACCCATCCTAGACGCCCATGCAGAACAAAACATCGAACTCTCCGCGCCCTCCGAAGACGTGCGCATGCGGCTCACGCGGCTCTTCACGCCCTCGCTGACCGCCGCGCTCGAGGCGCTCTACCCGCGCACCACGGACGCACTCGCCTGGGCCATCCTCAACGCGCCGGACCCGGACCTCCTCGCGCGCCCGCACGAGCCAGGCAGTCTCACGAAGTCGCGGCCCGGCAGCCCGAGCAAACGGGCCCGCGACGCGCCGGACGACAGGGTGGACGTCGTGAGCGCGAGCCTGCGCGCGCTGCCGCGTATGAGCCGGTTCCTGCTCGTCGCGAGCTTTCTGGCGTCGACGAATCCGGCGAAGACGGACATGCGCATGTTCGGGCGCGTGTCGGAGGGGAAGGGGAGGAAGCGCAAGGGCGGTGGCACCAGAAAGCCACGGGCCACGGCCGGGACCGCGAAGGTAACATCGTGCTGCAAATGCGATGTCTTCAGACTTTGCTCTGACGAGTCGACGATAGATCCCGCAGCGCCTCTTGGGACCGACGCCGTTCCCGTTGGATCGCATGCTCGCTATCTTGGGAATTCTACTTGAAGAGTACGATGCCGACGTTCGGCCGGACAAGCCGCAGTACACCGTACCCGGCGAATACACCGAGATGGAAATTTCGCGTGTAGGGGTTTACGCATCGGTGAGTCCGGAGTCTCATGGATCGTTATGGAAGGACGCCGTTTCTGATCTCCTCTTGTGTGCAGATCATGGAGCTGACGTCGATACGCTTACTCCATCGCACGTCTCCCGTGGACAAGCTTGACGGACCACCCATGTTCAAGAGTGCCATATCGTACGAGAGCGCGATGACGCTGGCTAGGGATCTAGGTGTGCCGCTGAATGACCTCATGTGGGATCCGGCGTAACGACCTTCCACCAACCACCTCCATCGCCCGCTGTTGGTGCTTCCGGCTGCCCCAAGGCCCTCGATTCGCATCGGGATCATCTTGTGGTCTCCTCTACGACGGCAATCGACTGATTTTGGAGTACCTTCCGCGCCGTTGCTGTTCCATCATGCAGGCGCTACCAATGGACCGACACTCAGGGCCACCCTGGATCTGCAACTGCCACTCTGTCCTGCGACGTGCGACTCTACTAGTGTTGGAGATCGTCACATGGAGATAATTATGTACGACGTTTTCCAGTATGTATCATCGTCGTCCGCGTGATACAACAATACAGATGCACAGCCCGGATCTCGTTCGGTGTGCTCGACTGCTATGTGTCGGCTGCCCGCGTTCCGTAACCGGAACCAAGCAAGAGGAATGCAGGTCGTAGATCTTCCGGCATCCGGTACGAGTCTCGCCGTAACCGGCGATGTGCAAGACACTGGTCGACCGCGGCCCGTCTTTGCGCCCCTCTCGCAGCCCCGATTCGACCGGGTTAGAGAAGCCGCCAACCATGACGCAATTCCGACCGATATGATAACTGCTCGTTCAAGACCCCGTTATTGTATCCAAGGACGCGATTGCGTTGGCAATCAGATGCTAACCTACTGAAGTTCACGCCCGGCTCCGCGACCGCTCATGTTGACTTATTCAGCTTACATCACTCTCACGTTTACTGGCAGTACATAAGGTCTGACTAGTGCACCGACTCCGAAAACCATCTTGCTGTCGGACTTTCCATGTCTTCACGCGTCGCGATCGTTACGGGGAGCGCTAGCGGCATCGGGAAAGCTGTTGCCCTACAGCTCTCCGGGGACGGGTTTGATGTCGTACTGAACGACTTGTCTACGAGCCAAACAGCCCTGGATGCCGTTCTCAGAGAAATCACCGACGCAGGAAGGAAGGCGATCATGGTCACCGGAGACGTTTCAGTCGAAGGGGACGTGTCCAACCTCGTAAACTCAGCCGTAGATCATTTCGGTGGCTTGGACGTGGTATGTCTTTACCTCGTTATTTGTTCATCACGATACGCCGTCTATACAGCATCTGACGACGCGACTCAGATGGTCGCAAACGCTGGTGTGGAACTTCCGAAGTTGCTCGAAGACAGTGAGCGTTTGCCCGGGATCATGTTAGTATGTCTTCAGAATATCGAGCCGCATCAGCAACCGTACAGGACTGGGACCGCACCTTCGCGGTGAATGCTCGAGGAGCCTTCTTGTGCTACAAACTCGCCGCTCGACAAATGGTCAAGCAGGGGCGAGGCGGTTGCATCATAGGCGAGCCTCCGCGCACCGCTCTAATCCATGGCTGCCCGTTGACTTTTTGTAACACCGCAGGGGCTTGCTCGACCGCAGGAAAGAAAAACGCTCCGCGTATGGGGGCGTACGGATCGACGAAATTTGCGATTCGCGGGCTGACACAGGCAGCGGGTAGGCATCCGTCCTTCTCGGAATCCCGGTTTTTTGTGCTCGTTGACCCATTTCGTGCGCCCATGAAGCGCAAGAGTACGGGGAACACGGACTCATTGTGAACGCCTATGCACCAGGGCCTACGATTACGCCTCTACGTACGCCATGAGCTCGTTGAGACCACGTCCCGTGTCTGAACGATCTTGACAGTAAACCGGGTAGCCGACAGTGTCGTCGAGGCGACCGGCGGGGAACAGAGAGCATGGCTTGACTCCGTAAGCACTACACTCACTGATATGACTTTGCATGTGGAAAGCGCGATGTGACGTTGCTTGTACGTGCAGTTAGCGCCCTTCTCAGCCCTTCGTAGGAACGGCACGCCAGAGGATATCGCGCGATTCGTTTCTTTCTTGGCGTCCGAGAAGGCGCGATTTATCACGGGTGAGTAGAGCGCGAACATAGTTATATGTTGAAGAGTTGCTGATGGGTCCTCGCCTTGTCGGAAGGTCAAACCGTAAGATCCTATTCGCATGTTGCAATCGTAGTAAATCATGCTAACCGTCAAACTTATAGATCACCGTAGACGGCGGTACTTTCTTCGACTGAGAGGCATAAGCGCTTGTGTCTTCTTGTACGTGTCTGATCTAAGATACCCGGTTGCATCGCAAATCCCACACATGTCTTCCGCAAATCCCACACATGTCTTCCAACAACCCATGCGACGGAACATGCTTTGTACATCTGACCACAATTGTTGCGTGTTTCCCTAAGCCTGCCGATTCGATACTCATGCCGCAGCGGCCTCGCCGACGCTTGATGAGCTGAGAGTTGACGTCATCGGCTTCTTTGCGCTTCCGTCGAGCGTATATAAACAGGCCAATAGCTACCACAGAATTCGGAGAGACCACACCCCCAGCACGTTCGTCCCATATGCCTTCCGTTAAAGGCGTCGCAATAGTCACAGGAGCAGGTTCTGGGATCGGCAGAGGGATCGCCGTCCAGCTGGCCGATGACGGTTTCGACCTGGTGGTGAACGATCTGGTATCGAGCAAAGATGCGCTAGACTCTCTGTTAGGCGAGATTACCGGTCAGGGGAGGCGTGCGGTCGCCTTTACGGGAGACGTATCGGTGGAACAGGACGTCATCGACCTCGTGAAATGCGCCGTGGATCAGTTCGGCGGAGTGGACGTGGTGTGTGCTAGGAAACCCTCCGTGATATTCTGCTTGTACCGTGTTAACGGGGTAGCGATCTCGCAGATGGTAGCGAATGCCGGCGTTATGCTGACGAAAAAGCTGGTGGACAGTATGTGTTTTATCATTATTCCGATATAGAGAGATCGAAGACTATTCGGGATATATCACGAAGCTACTGTCGATGACTGGGATCGTATATTTTCCATCAATGCTCGCGGTGTATTCCTCTGCTACAAGTATGCCGCAGAGCAGATGATCAAGCAAGGGAGAGGGGGCCGTCTCATCGGTGAGTCAACAGCGATATACTGCAGGAGCGCTGTAATTATTAATTCCACAAGGCCCGTGTTCTATCGCGGGGAAGAAGGGTTCACCAGAAATGGCAGCTTACAGTGCGACGAAGTTCGCGATTCGCGGGCTAACACAGGTAGCAGGTAGATTCATACCGTAACCTCCCTTGACCCTTTCGCTACAACGAAACCCCATCAGCTCAGGAATACGGCCAATATGGCATTACAGTGAATGCTTACGCGCCGGGTGCCATCGAGACGCCTTTGCGTAAGTTTCAAATCCTCGCGAATAATGAGACAGTCAACGAAATGAGATCAGTCAATAGGGTTGACGATTATAACATCAAGAAAACCGGCGGGGAGAAGGGGTCAGCCATCGAGGCGGTGAGCACGCTTCCAGAATCGATCGCAGCATGGACCGACATCTCATCGAGCCTTATTCCGTCGGAATAGATGAAGAAGAACGCAGCGCTTGGCAGAAATGGAACACCGAGCGATGTCGCAGGCCTCGTCTCCTTCCTGGTAACGGACAAGGCTCAGTTCATCACCGGTAAGGTTCCCTTCTTATATCTGAACACAACCCGAGAATTCAAGCCACTCCTCTCACAGGTCAAAGCGTAAGACATACCAGGACATCTTCACGCTCTTGGGATTGGCATTGATGTGCACGAATATAGATCCTCATTGACGGCGGCTTGTTGTTTGACTGATCGATCGTAGGGCTATAAAGCCAATAACGAAGCAAATGTATGTTGCATCTATAGGGAATTAGGATCGTGCTGTTGTACATCATTCTACAGAGGACGGCGATAGCAATGAGAGCAGAAATCGACGTTCATTCCGGTAAGTCCCAAGAGAAGGTTCGACCCGTGTCTTCGCCGTGATAAAGGCGTTCCCTGAGCGCGAATCAGCCTTATGATCTGAAAGTTGGAAAGAAGGAAACGAGCACACACCCGACAAATTTCAGCGCAGTGATGCATGGCGACTCGTGTCGATCCTTCCTCACTTCCAAACTCCTCAGCGTCACGAATTTCCACTGGGCTTTGGCGCCCTCCGGGGTGTCATCCGCGTTCCATGTCCTGAGCGTTATACTACCATCGGCGTCACCAGTAGCAAGGATGCCGCCGCTGAGGTATTCGCGCTCGAGGAAGGCCATAGAGGTAATGGGTGGATGTGGCGAGGTCATTGACGCTGGTAGATCCATGGTGACTATCGGTCGACCGTTGATGGTATGGAGGCACAGCTTTGACCTCGAGCAAGTACCGATGTAACCCTATTTCGCCATGTCAGCGTTGGAGGCAAGATTGCGCACACCACTACTCACGGTGCTCTCATTGATGACCGCTAGATGGACATGATCTCCCTCGTGCCACATGGACCGAACATAGGTGCCTCTGTTCAGATCCCAAACGGCGGCACTCCCATCTCGCGAGCCGCTGACCGCGATTGCCCAAGCTCTGGAAGCAGCCACACACGTTACTTCAGCCGTATGTGCTCGCATGACGTGGGCGAGCGAAAACTGCAGGCTCGGCTGGGCATGGCCTCCTGGCGTCGTGACAATGGCCCGCCGAGAAGATTTACGCCAGAAGCGAACGGCGAAGTCGCTCGAGCCCGTGACGAGCGTGTCGGAATCAGCGAAAGCGGCGCAGGTGCATGAGGTGCCCTCGATCGCTTGCACAACCTGGCGGTGGGGATGAGTATGAGTGTTAAGGAAGGGGAAGGGCCGGACGTACCCTTCTATCGATGACGAAGCGGATATTACCGGCCTCGGTGTTCCCTAATCTCGTTGGTCCCCACTCGACTTGCTCGTGTGGATAGTTAGGTACGCAGAGGTGGCCGTCCCCGCAGGGTATAATCCGTTCCCCGATCAAGTCGATGGTGAAATCCCGAACAGGGCCTAATGCACCTAAATCTAGTTCGTAGCAGTCGTCAACTTGACGTCGCACTTGCAACGTAACAAGAGAATACGATACCTCTGATTGGTCGTTGGCTTTGTTGGAGCAAACGATAGTCTTCCGCTATACCATGCAGGTTGCCTATCGGCAAACTCGACAGTCCATGCATATAACGCTCTGGGTGAGGCGCATTGAATAGCTTGCGAGGAGTTTGCCCAACTGCCGTATATCAGACCAAAGCTTATGATGGGTCGTGTGACGGGGCAGACTCACAGTTGTGAATGATGCCAATGGTCGCCTCTTTCTCCAGTTCATCGTCGATGGAATCGAGATCTGGTCGTCCATAATCAGCTGTGTGCATAATGCCTGTACAATAAGCAATCACCAATAGCCCCCTCGTAGCTTAAGGGATGGAAGACATTCAGCGCTTCGGGGTCGCGTTGTTTGCATCCCCAAATCAGGTCAATCCACGCCGGCAAATGCTCGCTGACATAGTCGCTCTCCAGGGCCTAGAACGACATGATCAGTACTGTCATTCGAAGGTCTTTGCAAAACTTACCTCTCGATTGAGTAACACGAACAAAAACGGATCCTGCTTGGCCCAAGGAGGAAGTTTGACGTCGTGTATTCTCTCACCGGTGTTCTGAACACCGAGATCTAGGTTCGCGAAGTTCTCCAAGAACCTATAACAGATGGCATCGTCAGTGTGAAGTACGGAGTGCAGAATCAGGCTCTTCTCACTCGGGACACGTGAAGAACTCGGGTATTAGTTCGCGAACATCTCCTCGGCTGTCAGCGGAGGCAGATTCATAGGCTCTGCTCATGTCACTGCATCGGAGGGTGAAAAAGATCTCGCATAAACGTAGGATTGGGCAAATACCTGAACAACCGATCCGGAAGGTCCCAGTCACCGCCCTTTGATAGATTCTCAATAGACCAAACAAATGACAATATATCAGAGCTCACCTGGAGGGTCTTGAACATATGCGTGAAGGGCTCAAGCCTGATAAGGAAGTGGCAAACCTACCAAAGTTAACATTTGCTCCGCATATCAGGCTGTGATAATCCACTCACGATCATGGAGGAGCTGAAGTGTGTACCATAATGGAAGGGCGTCTCTCCGATACTTTCCAGACCTTGATAACGGTGGATAGCCGACTCACGCCGTCCAGGAGTGAGAGCTCCCATTGGTTTGCTCAGGCTGACACCCATCTCAGAGCCACACGAAACAGCAAGGGACGTCCTACTTACTCTCGATAGGTTTCCGGTGATGCAAGATCCAAGCGTGTTGAGGTGTAGTCCTTGATCACCCAAGCTGAGGGAAGATATGAGCCGGAATGCAGGTTGAACGAGGAAAAGCGCACTAACGGAATATCGGATATTGGGTTGCATCGCTAGGGGTGCGTCCAGATATTTGATTGATAATGCATAGGTACGTGAACTGTTGGAAGATCGGTTGGTGCTCAAACGTGAGGTTTATGACCCACGTTACTGATCTCGCGCGCCTGCCACTTGCGCTGCGCGGTAGCGAGCTCGTCGGAGCGGACGCCCGTGAACACCCGAGCGCTCACTTTCCCGAATATGGGTGTCCTACGAGCCATTGATGGCGTCGCAGCCACGGAGGGGTCGATACTCCGCTGAGCGACTACTTCGTACAGCCGCTCTGTCATACTTTGTCTTTCCTGCTTGCTCAGAAAGACGACGAGTAGTGACCGGCTGTCCTTGAAGTATACTTCCATGCTGCAGGATGCAGTCAGACAAAGGCCGTCGGAAAACGAGGAGATCACTCAACGCAACGTCACGGAAGAGGAATGTACGGTCACTGAAACTGATGATATTATCCCACACCCTGTGAGGTGACCAACGGTTAGCTCCATGCAGTGAACGAAGTCAACGAGATAGACCTACCATCGCTGAGCACGTTGAGGCCCATCAAGCTCCACGGTGCTCCCCGGTACGAAGAAAAGACGTTTTGGGGCATCATGCACGTCGATCACCTCACCATCATCGTTTTGAACAAGTCCGTCCATGATGTATAGATGAGTTCGACCGTAAATGAGCAACCCAGCTGGTCGACACTGTCAGCATAAACTCAAACGAAAGTAGACGGTACCTACGCGACGAGTCAATCCCTGATATTCTCGCAACCGTGCTGACAGCTTCTATAACGTCGCCCGGTTCGAGCTGGTGACGAATTCTGCGGTGTTTGTCGTCGACAATTGTCTCGGCAAGTTGACCTAAGATAGGTTCAACATAGGGAGACGTAGCTTAGTATATGACATACCATCCACATCCGTCACGGAGATCTCATACGACTCCGCCCATGGAGGCAGTTCCATCTGCACCACGGATTGTGTATCAGCATCTGGTGCAGAGAGGTCAGGGACCCGAGACGGGCCATCGAGAAGAGAAGTAAGAAATTCTTGGTCGTTCGGTTCGAGCTTCTTCCTAGCCCCAGTCAGCATTCGCCTTCAGCCGCCCGATGACCATTGCTCACCTAATCCGATAGGGTCCTTCCGTCTCGTCGAGACGCCACCGGCGGTGGTTTTCGAGACGAGCCCATAAACCCCGCTCTCCCAGCAGCGGCGTGGCCCAATCACCCATGGAGGATATCTGGCGATTATGCTCACGCCTGCACTCGTCAATAAGAGCCCAATGCGCAATACGAAGCACAAGTCGACATACAGATCAAGGAGGTTCTTTCGTAAGCGCTTGCGCTCGGAATCGATGATCGTCCGGCGCCATTCTATGATTCTTGAGAAAGACTTTTGGATTGTTCGCTCCCCGACTTGAAGGCTTAACCTGGCTGCTATCCTGCGGCGTACAGAACGGTTATCGACGACCAGCTCAGGGTCAACGTCTGTCTTCCTCGCGCGATCGTCGACAATACCCTCTGCTTGCTGGAGTATATCTAGTATCTGTTCTACATGAGGTACATGTCTGACTGGGGTGGAAATCACTCACCTCGCGTTTTTGAGTGCCGGCCACATCGTTATCCAGAGCGAGCGACATCGCGAAGTGCATGACCTTCTCAAGGATTCGTATTACCCGTTGAGAAACATGCGGCGCAGACGAAAGTGCAAGGACGAAGGTCTTGTAAGCGTCAATGAATATCTGAGTAGTCTGCTGCGACCGGAATACTTGGCGGAAGGTCGGATTTTGGGAGTGGAGCTCTATCAGCTCTTCAATGAGAATTTCGACGAGAGCTTCAGGGCTATCGACGTCCGACGCGTCTCCGGAAACGTCCGCACGCGAAGCGACACCCCTTAGCCCGTGTTGGAAAGTTGAGAGTATGGCGGGGACCAGGTGAGGGCAGACGATCGGCTTTCGCATGTGATCTGTTTGAACCGAACCCACTTTACGTCCGAGCAAGAGGTCAAAAGCCGCAACATGTACGGCACTGTCCCATACGACGGGGATAACGGTCTTGAGGATGCTCCAGCCGCTCACGAGCTCGAACTTCCGACTGAACGAGGGTGAAGCGGCTAAACATATCTCAATCAAGCGAAGGACACATGTCGCGGTGGTGGATGAGGGTCGGTCGCCCAACAGGAGCAAACAGATTCTGGTGACGGGTAGTGCCGCCGCAAACTTGGTATAGCAGGCGGGATTCTGCAAGATGGATATCAGAGCCAAGAAGGTGTGCTCAGCTTTCTCCCGCGAATGCGAGTGATCGATGCGCGACACCAACGAGCGTGGAGACGGAAGCGGGGCAACATCTGCTAGGCAGGTGAGCATGGGAGCCGAGTTCAAGGGACGCATTCGATGCATACCTTCGTGGAGGTTAGCCGCCAAATACGAGATGATAGGTTTGATCGCACGATCGGTCGAGAAATCGGCCACCGCTGCGACCTCAAGAGCTTCGATCACGTACTGCCACATATCGCGCGGGTACCATTCGGTCTGTAGCACAAAGAGCAGGTTGCGGACAACGGAAGAAGGCATCTTGGCGTAGCGGTGCCTCGCGTTGAATCGCTTGTGTCGGCTCGTTTTGAGGAGAGTGATGAAGTGGTCGAGGTGAGCGCGCTGGATGCTTTGTGACGTGCGGGACCAGAGTTCGAAGTCAAGAGCTAAAGCTAGGTACGCGACTGCATTGGTGATGGTGGATTGTCTGATTCAGACGCGTTAGCAAAAGGACAATCTGAGCTTTGAGTGAGACGCACTCAGGGTGCCGGAAGTTGAGCCCAAGGAACTCAAACAGGGTCTCAAATCCGGTGGCGTTGATTAGCTTGGCCTTATCCCTCAGCATTCCCGCAAGAATATCATAGCCACCTAAACCTGATTAGCATTGCACATACTGAAGTTACGAGGACGTGGAACTCACGTAGACGTTCCATGTCTTCTGAGTTTTGCCAGCTATTGCGCAGGGAGTCGGTTAAGACGCCTAAAGACCGAGAGAGTTCGTGTGCGGTCTACAAGGGAACGTTCGTGAAAGTCCGGAAGGATAGATACGTGCTAACTCACGGTAGCGAGCTGGATGAAACGCAACGGAACACATGCCCCACCAAGCCTCCATACCCATGCGTCGAGGCAGGACCCCCGCACCACGAATACATCCCCCACTGAAACAAGTCCCTGTGGTTGCCTTTGGTCCATGAATACGTCCACCTCTGTCGTCCAATTCCGCGGGTCGTCCACGTCGACACCTCGTGCAGTAAGGGCGAACACGAACGACGGTTCTGCAATACCAAGGCCGTCCCTGATCGCCTTCATCAGCGGACTTAACCCAGCAGGTCCTGGGAACCTAGATACAAGGGTGCTCATATAGATGTTGAGCGAGGTGGACGATTCGTACGTAAGGTACTTGATGATATCGTTAGATTGAAAGATTCCAGCATAGCGAGGTCCAAGGTGATGGATCAGTCGCGGAAGGTCATCAGCTATGCGCGCAGAAAGATTCATCGAGTCCGTCGATACGGAGGGTAAGGGCAGGACGTACCGAGTGGAACGGAGATGAGATACGCGGATGCGATGGACCAACTCATGCTCGCGCTTGGCGTATCGTCACCGATGATGTATGTTAAGTGGCGGGCACTGTTATCGGGTTTCGGATATGGCCAATTGAAGGAGTCTACTAGAGCGCCTTCAACGTATAATCCTGGACAGGAAATGATGAGTTCGAGCCATAATAGATTATGGACGAGGGAAGACTGACGGATCGTCGGGTTCGCTGCTTTGTGTTGGTGATGTACGAGCGCGATGTGTGTCCAGCGACCTTTCGGAACAGAAGATTTGGTGAAGACACCTGCGTCCTTCCGGGACGACGTCTGTAGCTGAAGCTTGCCGTCCGGCCGAAGGCTCAGCTGAATAAGGGATGTCCGCCCAGCTCTCGCGCCAAACAGAAGGTGAGGCGCCTTGATCGGTAACCTCTCGGGATTAACCCAGATCTGGAGAAACAGAATATGAGCAAGAGATGTTACACATAAACGAAGTGTCCTCGTTACCATGAACGTGAAGCCTGCACTCGGCATGCCCCTGACCCCGTTCTCAGTCAACGTGAACGCTGCGCGCTCTTCCATCGACACATGCTGCGTCCATCGCGACTGCGCCTTCATAGCACTGCGCACCACCTCGAGCAGGTCGCCGTTCAAGGAATCGTCGTCCTTAGCCACCCTCTGCAGAACTTGACGCACGTCGTCGGCATCTGCCCCAATCTCCAGAAGAAACCTTAGGAGTTTCTGCACCAGGTTCCGCTCAGGAGATCGAGAGGCCTTTCCGTCCATTGGAGAAGTTGGCTCTGATTCGCGGGGGGACAGGGAAGTAAAGTATGAGAATAATTGGGGAACGAGCCCCAGGCTAGCGATGAGCGCATGGTTCCGGTGACTTGCGTGGATGAGACGATCCGTGAGCTTTAATACAATGTAACGCAAGCCACCATCGTCGGGGATAGAGCCAAGGAGCCTCCAGAGGACCCGGTACCCATCTGCCTGCATGAGCGTGCCGAGCTGTCGTTCTAGCGCCTTGAGGTGCTCGTCTACGTGGGCCAAGTCACAATCTCGAAGAGTGGCAAATAGCCCGGAGAGGGAGAAGTTGTGTAGGCAGAAAGACAGAAGGCATCCAAATGTCTGGTCACGAATTTTCGCATCGACCGCTAGAGGCAGGGTAGCTTCTTTTAGCGATTCGTATCCAACGCGATACTGTGGAACATACGTTAGCAGCCAAATGATGATATGAATGCGCAGCACACACCTTGAAGTAATCTGTGTTTTGACGGTGGTCGTGCATCGCTTCCGAGAGCACCACGAAGACCAAGCGCACTCCCTCCGTCACCTCTTGCAGAACCTGCTCCTCAGGCTCCTTTACTAGACTATCGCGCACGCGAAGCGTCGATAGAAAGCCCATCAGTGCCAGGAACCCGTCCATCTCCCTGAACACATCCTTTGTGCAGTTATACGTGTCTTCAAGGATAATCCTCTGGATCTCCGCGAGGGTCTGCAGAGCGCCACCGTTCAACAAACGGAGCCTCCCTGGTCTACAGCAAAGTGTACTAACCTCAAGCTTGTCCCTCGTGTCCTCGGCCTCCTTTAGTCGTTCAACCGAGTTTCGCATAACGTCTATGAGGACATCCCGTCTGAAGTCCTCCGGGTCGAGGTCATCTTCGTGCCGCCCCGGCGTGGCAGGTGAGCCTCGGTCATTGCGAGGTGAGATGTTGATGTTCTCAAACCGCGCCGTTAGAGGCGTAAGGAGACTGCGTAGCATGGCATCAGAGTCAGAGGGAGAGCGCCAACACTACAAGTTACACAACCGCCGGGGTTGCATCAACGAGGTCGCATCAAGGGGTATGGAGAACCTAGGAATGGCACGTGGATAAAAAGGTTGTATTATGTACCTGAAGAGAAATAGTCTATGCTATCAACTGACTGCGGTCAATGCAGCTTAGTAGTCTCTTGTTGACCTTATCGTGGTTGAATCTCCAGGGTAACCAGAGCGAGTCTTGTCGTTGACTTCCACCTCCGTTGATACCTCGGAACGCGTCAACCAACGCTGCCTTCAGCGAGCCAACAGATCCACTACTTATAGCTCTCAGGGTACGAGGGCGTGTAACAAGCAAAATGAATCGCTCTTCTTACCTTCGCGTTCATTTGCTCTTATGATAGTGTGACCATCCACGCGCAACGCGCATTGCGTGGACCCAAACCTAGCTGGGTCGCGGGAGGTCGGCGGGCGTAAAGATTTTCGACCACCACTAGCTCGAGCTTCACGCTTTTGGGACCATCTCAGTCAACTGTGCCCAGTCGGCCAGCGCCAGCAGGTCCACGCGATGACCAACCGTGCACCCTCCGAGGCATCGACGCGTTTCTCGCGTCGTTCTACTACCGGGACCCTCGTATCAAATTCTGTGTCCACGAAATCGCGTACGTTCTCCAACGCGGGCAGCGTGGCCAGCAGCGACGGCAGCACCATCGTCAGCTCGCAGCAGCAATCGCGCCCTCGCGCTCGTTCTCCCAACGCGACCCCTGTTCCAATTCCTTCCGCTACTGCCAAGCGCCTCTCAAGTTCCATCCCATCGTTGAGCGCCACGCGAAGACAGTCGGCGCCGGTGGGAAGCTTGTCGACGTCCAGACGGCAGTCGAGCAATGGCCCATCCGGGGGATTCCCGATATCCCCATCCCCGGTCACTCGTAACCCTCCTCTGGCTCAGCTCAGAAGAACGACGTCCTCCACCAGCACGGCCTCGGCAGCTTCGTCAACGCATTCCACTGCAAAATCGGTTGCCAGTGTTCGCTCTTCGTCCCAATTCCCTTCTACCCCTCAATCTGCTAAACAAGCACCTCGTATACGAACGATATCCACGCCTCAACGCCAGCATAGCTCACCTCAAAAATCGTCGTCCCCAGCAGCGACAGCTTGTGTCGCGGCTTCGGACGTTGGTGCTAGCCCTAAACTGAGGCCCAGAACGAAGCAAAGTGTCACTCCTAAGGGCACGCCCTCGAAAGCGGCGGCGCAAGATCCAACGACACCTAAGGGTACTCCTCCGGCAAAGAGAGGGAGCACCACTCCACGTTCGCTCGGGCGCCAGCAGAACGCACGCCAAGGTTCCACCACGTCTACCATCTCCGGCATGTCGCCTTTAGGAGCATCGGCCAAGTTTAATGCTCAGATCGGGCTCTCTGCGCCATCCCTGGATTCCCCCTCGATTCGGCTCACGCATGGCGAAGACGACGGCAAGGCGCTCTCGGTCTGGGATGGCGACGGTGATAACATGACGCTCGAGATGATGACGGATATAGATGATGGCCAAGTCGACGAGGACGTAAGTAGCTCCCTCATCACATAGTGCGTGCTAACCACGAGGCTGATGACGAGATTGTTTCCAGATGCAAGGCGCACTGGATAACGTCTCCGCGGTCCATGCGCGCAAGCTGCTCCATTACAAACGCCTGCTGGAGCGCACCCAAGCGTCGACGGCAGCGCAACTGCACGCCATGCAGGCTGAGATACGGATATTGCGTCAACGCGCCGAAGGATCAGGCGATACAATCGCGTTGAGGTCAGATCGGGTCGGCAGTGACGACTACTGCGTTTGTGGGGGGAAGAAGCGCACGGGCTACTGGGCTGGATACCGTGGCGACGATGATGACGATGGTAACGAGACGGTGGACTTGATGAAAGCTTTAAGGGGAACCAACGGGGAATTCAACGAGATTGAGGTGCGGAAGGCCATTCGCGGCCTGAGCAGGGATGAGAGGATGAGACTGTACGTTGTGAGATGTTGTTGCCCCTCCCAGTGCTAACGGGCTTGTTATCGCAGGATTGCCATCATCCTTGACTCGTGCATGCCGGGCGATATCCGCCTTCAAATCGCACTCCTGGAGAAGTACGCTAAGTCGACCTTCGACATTATAGGTAATCTTGCCCCGGACCTCGTATTCAAGGTCTTCAAGTGGCTTAGTGTCCCGGAGCTGCTTGGTGTCGAGACGGTCCGCACGCTATTCGAGGTTATGAATACCTTTAGGAACTGAAATCGTGATTCTTTATAGGTTTCGAAGAAGTGGCAGGGCTTGGTTCACCTCCCTGCCTTGTGGAGGCTTCATTGTCTTCGCATAACCGCTACGGATCCATCTCCCGTCAGACCTCCGAAGACTCCGGAAGGATGGTAGGTCTTTGTCGTATCGTCGCGTGGATGAACAGTGAACGTGGGCCATAGGGAACCGCTTTATCGCTCCTTGCATCATCGGGAGTCCAACTTCCGCAATGCGCTCCCTCAAACTATCCGCTTCCTCAACGGCCACACCAATTATTGCACGACCCTGCTCCTTCGAGGTTCGTGGCCGAGCGAGCCGTCGAGCAAAAGATGAAGCTGACTTGACTCTTCCTTAGGGAAGCGTTTGATCAGCGGTAGGAGTAACATTGCTTGGAAGGCCGAAGCATGCTGATGTTAGCGCAGGATCCTATGACGAAACTATCCGCTTCTGGGACGTCGAGACTGGCGAGATGAAGAAGTGTCTGCAGGTGAAGAAACCCGTCAGCTGTGTGGACTTCTTGGAGGAGGAAGGTTGGTGAAGCAGCTATGACCAACTCTTCGGTTTACTCATACCGCCGGGTTCTAGAGGTTTTCGTCGTCGGCTTTCACGACGTTGGGTATGCTGGGTTTTGCTCCTCGAAATCTGAGTCGCTGATGCCGGTCTCAGGCGTGTGCACGTCTTCTCCTCGCTCACCTTCTCGCCCCTGCAGCAGCTTTCCGGACATCTTAACGGCATCAGAGCTGTCGTCATGTCGTCCAAGACTCTTGTATCTGCTGGCGCCGACAAAGCACTCGTCGTCTGGGACTGGCGCCTTGGCACCAAGATCCACCGCTTTGGGCAGCAGACGACGATGAACATCGGCGTGCAAATCATCAACAGCCAAGAGGGCGAGAGGATCGTCAGTGTCACCATCGACGGCATCGTACGCGTGTTCTCAATCAGTAAGATCCCGCCCCATCCATTGCATCCGGTACTGAGATGGAATCCAGAACGGAGGGAGATGATCTCGCAGTTCAAGCTCTCTGAGCTGGGTGAGGGAGATCCGGTGTTGAGCAGCAAGCTGTTCAATGTAGGCACTGGACCCCACAACATGCTACAGTGAGTATGTTAGCTAGTACTCGCAATCGAATGGTGTTCTTACAGCATACATCAGGTGGTTCGCTGCGAAAGGCTCGCAGATGACGGTACGACGCATCCACTACCATGGGCCATGCTCTAAACATATCTCCAGTGTGCTACCAAGTCGGTCATACTCCATCTGCAATGGACAGAGGAGGATGAAGAAGTCCCACCGCCCGCGTCAGCTGAGCCGCAGTCTCCTCTGACATTATCAGCTCTCGGGCGCCCCAAGATGGTGGCGTCTCTTGCGCGTTCGACGTCGTCGATCAGCACCCCACGCCGCAGCTCACTCAATAGTTCAGGGTCGACCTCAACATCTGCCAGGCCACGTCTCAGCCTTACACCGCAAGCTCCGATGACACCAGTTAGCCCGTCCCCGCGCAGTGGTACTCCGTCTTCGCTCTCCGTGTCGGGGTTACGTCCGTTGTCCGCGTCCGTCAACGGCGGAGGCTCTCCTTTCCAAATCCACTTCGGTCGGGCTGCGGTGCTCACTGCTCCACCGAAGCTGGTTGCCGTGGTAGAGACCCCCGATGTCGCCGTTGGGGCGGTTGATCCTCAGAAGCGCCGTGTAGTCACTGCGACGCGCTTCAGTTCCCGCGCGGGAGCCGATCGTAGGGTGGGCACGACTCTTATTCACGAACCTGTGACGTTCCTCATGATCGGCATATTCTAGATATTCATATCGACACATCACGACAAATCGCAGAGGAGGAAGGTCTCGGAGGATGGTGAAGATGAAGACACCGATACGGACTCCAGTTCCGACCTGGTCTCGTCTCCGGGGGTCGATTTGGACACCGATATACATGCGCTACAGGGCGTCTGGGCCGCGCTGGCCCAAAACGATGGTGCCATCCACACCGTCAAGGGCCTACTTGGCAAAGTGCCGCCCAATTATCAAGGTCTTGCAACTCCCGAGAAGAACCCGATGTCGATGCAGCTTACGCACGAGGAAGTCGTGGTCGGCTGCGCAGATGGAACGATTTAGTGTGTATTTGTTCCGTGCTTTGTGATCTGGTTTTGCTAAAACGTCGTCGAAGTGTGATGAACTTCGTAGGCCACGAGTACAAGCGGTCATCCGCCGCGAGCGATATCGCCGTATTGGACACTCTTGGATAGAAACTGCAAGGTGCGCCTAAGTCGCTCACACGCGTCTCCACTGATTCATGATGTATCAAAGTATATTGAACCGCGATATACCCTTCAACACCCCGAAGTACTGTTTGAAACTGGAAACTGAGAGGAACCTGCACATGCTTTCGACGAGCTTTCGACCCGCTTCACATTCGCTACCTAGCCTCGTAATCGTAATGAGTTAGACATTCTCGTGTAACAGGATAAACGATTGATGATTCATAGCCGACGCCGGTCTGCAGTGCGATCTCAAGTGGGCCTGGCCTGCGTATTATCGCGTATTCGACATTGCAACCTCGGTCTAGTGACACTATTCATAATTGCATAGCTGAAGGATCTTCTATCGCAGGCCAGTCATCCTCTCTACCCTCAATGATCAGCAGATTCTGCTTCAACGCCTTGGGTAGAAGTCGGTTCACCCTCTCCTCGTATAACGAGGACTCTGCTATGCGCGCCCTCGGCAAGACCATATCGATCACGAGTTCTTCCAGAGCCGGAAACCGGTCCTTAGACGTCACCGCATCATCAACTGCAGCCCAATCGAATCGGTCCCAAATACCGGGATCATCCGCAGGAAAGACACGCAATGTGATGAGCGCGAGCTCTTGGGTCTGGATCGTAAGAAGTAGGTGACTTGCCCAACACCCGTCCGCGGTCCTTCCGCTATGCTTAGCATAGCCCCTACTCGAGCACAGCGTGAGTTCTTGCAGCTTCATACCGGTGTTCCATGCCTTGTCGGAGTAGCACAAGACTGCGTATTCAAATCATCAATGGTGGAAGGGCTTGTCTCGCAATCACGGCCTCACCATCTCGCTCCTCTTTCGACAACGTCCATAGCACTTCCAGCTCCAAATGCACGACGCCCTTGCCTGGTTCCGAAAGCGCACGCCACAGGTGATAATCTTGCCAATCCATGATGCACATGGTGAGGGAGTCCACTCCGCCGATGACATCCGCTATCATCCGCCCTTTGAGTAATTTTGCAGTCTGACCGTAGAGATTCAGACTTTCGAAGTGCAAGGGTAGATGGGATGCCGGCGTTTGTGCAACGTCGACGAAGCAAACGGACGCCAGAGAGACATCCCTATGCGGAGGCATGCAGGACAAGATACGTATGAACCCGTCCAATGAGGGGAAGGTGCAATCGTGCATGGCGATGTCTTGAAGGGCAGGAAACTTTTGGGGGAAGCAAGGCACGATATCCCACCGAGAGATGTCAAGATCTACCAACATGAGCCATACGAGTTCACAGCACACGCTGAAGACAAATCGCAATGAATGGTAGAAACCGTTCGGGACGTTGGCTGGAGATCCTGTGAGTTCTATGGAAATTATGTATGAAGCTAAGCCAGGCGAAGCCAGAAGGATGTCTTGCAGGCGAGAGCATGTCGTTGTATTGAGAGAAACGTCACGGAAGAGAAGACGTTGGCTTCGTCCCCTGGTGGCTCTGCATGTCAGGGACAAGGCTCGCAGTCGATCTTCCCGAGACTGGCGAGTTTCCTGATGTGCTTCGTCTTCGTGTACGAAATCAATAACCATGTCGAGTAGCTCCTGAGGAAGGCGAGTAGAATGGAGCATGTTGGCGGGTCGATGAGGAGCGGCGAGAGGGCGGAGCGAGGAGGGCAATCCATGCATCATTCTTATAGCCGCGAGGACATTTTTTGCCTTGTATCGCGTCCAGACACAAGCCACATTGGCTCGGGGTTTATGATTGATGATAAGACAAAGCCCGCATTGTCTCGCCATGACTGCGGTTCTGTGGCCCAGACAATGCAATGATTGCGTGGTAGCACGAGATCGCCACAAGAGTCGGCAGCATGTGGCCTCGTACCCTCCTGTTGGCCACCACGATCGCGACGAGCGATGAACGAACGGCATTCCTACGTGCGTTGTCCGCCAGTCAAAGTTGCGCGCATGGTGCTTCATGTCTGCGTGAGTCACACAGCCTGAGGGGTGGTTGTTCTCGTTATCGGTCAAGCGAGTGGTAGTGAGGTGTAATAGGAAAGCTCGAGATCGACTGTAGATTGTTTGAAGTTGTTGTGGACGCAGCGGCAAGCACTGTGCAAAACCGCGCTGAACGAGGTGGCTGAGTAACGATAGCACCTGCTTCACCCCGCCACGACCGACCAACCGATAACATCAGGAAAAATCTGACTATCGAAAGAGACGCTTATTGGGTACCGAAACCCTCTAAAGCTACTAAATGAACACGTTTTAGTAAGTTTTAGGAGGTTTTTAGCAAATCCGGTTTTTCCTGATGAAATTGACTCCTTGGAGGTTCATTCAGTCCTTGGCTCAGTCGTCAACGCTATTTGATTTAGATTCGGATACTTCGACGTCCCTCTGTTGCGAGCGAGGGTCGAACTCCGCGATCTGTGGACATGTTACCTTCAGGAAACGGTCGAGGGTATCATCGACCTCGTACTACCTCCACAGTCGATGGCAAGGCGATACACGAATCGGACTTAGGCAGACTCTCGAAAGATACGCTGAACGCCCTTTCCTTAGTAAGTTGGGCAACCGGGTTGCCGCGCTCAATGCGACCTCTTTCAGGGAGATCTGCAAACGACACCGGGACGGCTTTGCGGCGGCTCTTCATCTGGCTTCTGGACGCCGGGTATGAGGTCGTGGTGGGACACGCGCCATGTCTGCTGGCGTACATCCTGCAAATCTGCGGTTGGCTTACGGAACTTCAAGCTTCGATTCATGAATCTCGCTCCTTGGTCAATGCACATCGACATCTTCTTAGCCAGTTGCCAGTCGCTACCGCCCCTTCGTGCCATAAGTAGGGCTTTAGAAGTGCAGGTTGGATACGTACATTTACTTGGCGGATATCTTCGTCCCACTGGCGCGATCGCATGATGGCACGGTTTTTCCGCCGAGCTTTTACCTTAGCGAAGTTCACATTAGCGGGTCATGCGAAGAAGCCTCGGCCATGCGTGTGGGACAACGGATGGACAAGTCCGGTTACCCTCGTAGCCCCGTGTGGTCACTGAAGCTTCGGGCTCACCACCTAGAGACTTCGAGGCTGAGGTGACATTGACTATGAGATGGCAGCTCTTTCCCAGGACCGTAAAAAGGAGTATCGTTTGTATTGGGGAAGAGAAATGCATAACGAACAATGCAGATTGAAGGCAGAGGTGTTGGCCGCTTTGGGGTGAACGGGTAGATGGGTAGCTGCAAGTCGGAAACTAGTAGTTCAAAATTTTCCATGGCATTCCTAGTTGTCTTTGATATAACACCGCAATCCACAGTCA
This sequence comes from Punctularia strigosozonata HHB-11173 SS5, assembly GCF_000264995.1. Lineage (NCBI taxonomy): Eukaryota > Fungi > Basidiomycota > Agaricomycetes > Corticiales > Punctulariaceae > Punctularia > Punctularia strigosozonata. The sequence goes on along the minus strand of NW_006767448.1, from coordinate 634,735 downwards.
GAGCCTCGATGCATTCACGGTATCACTTGCAGTATGCCTCGTTCAGCAACTTTCGGGAGCCGCCGCGCGAGCACAACAGCCATGATCGCCTTCAAGTCCAGGTTCGCCGTGTCGCACCGCGGGTCGCCGAGATCCTCGTGTTTGACAACAACGGCGCACAAGGTGGTGCACGCTGCAAGCACGTCGTCCGCGTCCGCCCACCGGAGCCCGTGCCATGGGTCCGGATCAACGTAGTGAATGACGAGGATAACGGACTCGAGCGCGGCGCAGTTAACGGTGCGAAGGAAGCGGCTCGCCCATTCGCCATCGACACCGGCATTCTCGCGCGGACGTTCGCGCGCGTACTCTCGCAGGGTGAGCGTCCGCAGCGCGACGCCGCGCGTCCACTCGCACTCGCCGCTATATATCGTCTCTGTAATTAACGTTGCATGGATGAGAAGATGCGGCCGTGAAAGGAGTTACGGTGAGACACTGACCTTCTGGCCACTCCTTGTCCTCCTTGTCTTCCGAATCGGGCTTTCCTTCCCAGTTCACGGACAGGGTCAGATGTTCGAGTCCCTTCCGTGGGACGGTGAGACACTGCAGCAGATCGTGATCTTGCCAGTTCTTGATGGTCATGTCGAGCATCTCCAGGCGAGAAATACCCTCTGCGATTGGACCAGCGTGGGTCTCTGTAATAACGTGGTCCTTGAGGTCAAGCGCGCGTAGCCTCAGGCCAGCGTAGGGCCATCTCCCTCGGTCCCAAGGCTGTTGGTAGACATGGGAGGAGACATGATCGAGACGAAGGTTGCGTAGCAAGGGCATGCTCCCGAGCGCCTCCGCAAGGTCGTCGTACGAGTCCATCACGCAGTTTTGTAGGATGAGGTCGTGCAGCCCGTGAAGCGGGCCAGCTCCGATAAGGTAATTGAGCGCGCCGCTTGTCGGGAGGCCAGGCAGGGATTTGAAGTTGCGCAGGCGGAGCGTCTGAAGCCCACGGCAAGCGGTGAAGATACTAGGCAACGTAGTCCAGAGCCCGTTGGGAGAACCGATGCGAGAGCGACCATCAACGTCGAGCGTTTTGATGCTGTCGCCGAGGTGCGGGGTGGTGGAGAGCGTCGCGAGGAGTTGTTCGCACTCGGCGCAGGTCTCGAGCCGAAGCGTATCGGAGGGCTGGTGGGCAATCCAGTCGACAGTACCGTCGTTATTTTTCGATGGTGCTGGTACCTCAGGCGTAGCCGGGGTCGAAGCGTATTCCGAGGCTAGCTCACTCAAGCCTGGGTAGCACGGGCCGATCAGGAGGTGAGCGGGTAGAGTGTCAATTTGCTCCATGCTATTGAGCTGGTTAGACTGCCCTGCGAGCTGAGTCATTGGCGGCGGCGCGGGTGCAACGGTCTGCTGGTACTTTGAGGAGAGAAAGGCCTCCGGAATGTGTCGCCTTATATGCGATCCGAGTGCTCCGTTGCAACAAGGGTGGCGTTAGGTAAATAAAAACAAGTGTGGCTTTTGACCTGCATTCCAGGGGGCAGATCGGAATCGTGACAAGAGCTGTTGATATATGGAAACATGAACCTCAGGTCCTTTTTGATTCCGAAGGGCTTGCATATCCTTCCACGTGTTCACCGCACAATAGGATATCGAACACGGTCCACTATATCTTGTTGTCAGTCGTGACATCGTCTTCGTACTTATATAGCCTCGCCACAGGGAAGACGAGGGAGCTGTGCTAGTCTGCAAGCGGCTTTCTCCGCATGTGGTGAATGTATTGTTTTAGGCAGTGTCCACCCGCCGACCTTCACGACCGATCCTCAGGATCGGTACAGTCTGTGGCGCAGCACTACGCTGTGCAGTAGCTAGTGCAACAGGAGGAGAAACCATCGACAGCATCCATAGGGCAGGCTTGTAAGTTCGGGATCCGTTGCCCGAGAACCTCCGCATGGCCCGCCGAGCTGCCGATTTCACACGCCTTGTTAAAGGCAGGTCTTTCTTGTCTTCATCGACCGCCGATAGTGTAGCAACAGCCATTCGTATGCGGAGTTACTAAAGTACATATCATCGTAACCTGACAAGAACAGAGCATGCATACATTCGCTCATTTAAAAGCACATCACGCTCGAAAGCTCGTAAAAGTCAGATGGGCACGGTAAGAATGCCCCGCGCCGCGACCCTCGACAGTCGTCGCGCGATCGCCATGCCCATGCCCGCCTTCACCCCCTCATACGCCGCGTCCCTCTCCGCATCGCCGAGGTTCTCGTGCCTCACGACGACGGACCGCAGTGCGGGGAGCGATCCGAGCACGCCCAGTTGAACCCGGGCCACGGATCCGCCGGATCGCTGAAGCGTACGACGAGCGTCACGCTCTCGAGCGCGGAGCCGTTCACGGTGCATATGAAGTGGCTCGCCCCACAGCCCGTCGACGCCGTCGTTGTGCCGCCGCCGTTCGGTCGGATGTTCGCGCAGGAGGAGCGAGTTCAGTGCGACGCCATTCGTCCATTCGTTCTCGGGCGCGTATATGTCATCTGGAAAGTGCGATTCGTATGAGTCGGGGCACAGGGGGCAGGAATGGGGTGTAAGAGGAAGTGCGGCGTACATGCTGGCCATCGCGTGTAGCCCCTGTCGCCCTCCCAGTTGACGGACAACACCAGCCGCTCCAGCCCCTTGCGCGGCACGGTGAGGCACCGGAGGAAATCGTAGTCTCGGAAGGTTTTGATGGCCATCTCGAGTGTAGAGACGCAGGCAAAGGCACTCGCGAATGCCCCCACCTGGTCTTCTTTCAACACCTGGTCCATCAGCGCGAGCACGCTCGGTCGCAGGCCGAGCGTGGGCCAGACGCGCGCGAACCCGTTCCTCGATGCCCGTGCGGGAAGTGCACGCGGTGGAAGCACAAGTGCGGTGCAGGCCGAAGTGATGGACGACGAGAGCGCGATCGCCAAGTCGTCGTACGCGTTCATCGTGCAGCCCTCGAGCAGAAGGTAGCGCAGCTCGCGGAGGGGGGCGCGAGCGCGGCGCAGGTACTTGTCGATGTCCCATTGACGGTCGTCCATGGAGCCCATGTCGGCGGCGGTGAAGTTCTTTCAAGACGAGCGTGACCGGATGAGGGCACGCGGAGAGGATGGCGGGGATCTCGTCGATGAGCGCCTTGGCGGTGCCACGGCGCGCGCGCGGCCGTCGATGTGCAGGGATGTGATGCGGGTGCCGCACATGCGGGGAGGCAGCGAGCGTCGCGTGCAACTGCTCGCACTGGGCGCCGGTCTCGAGCTTGACCGCGTAGCAGGGTTCGTGAACGGCCCACGTTACTATGTAATTTGCGTCATTCGGCTGTGGTGCGGCGTCGGTCGCGGCGGGCACCGGTCCTCCGGGAGGTCCGATGACAAAGGGAGCGGGCAAGGGGATGGGGTTGGGTGGACCTGCGGGCTGCATGGATGAGTGGCAGGCGCGATGTGTGTTAGGATGATCTAATAGCAATAATACACGATCGGGCTGAGTCGGTTTATATGAACGAACAAAGAAGATGAACGAACAAAGACGTATAGCTCCAGCTGTCACAGCAGGTTCCCCTCCTTTGCGGGACGCATCCTGATGGAGGGAATTTCGTGTGATTGGGGAATATAATCCTCAAAGCCGTTTTCCCTTGCATCGATCGCGATGTCGTCTTTGCACCTTGACGTCTTTGTGATCATCCAGGGCAGTATGCCTGCATGAATTGCTCGCACTTAAAAGCTCCTTTGTCGAGCCTTTGTTCCACATTCGGATGTTGTGTAATTACTCTCCTTCACGACGGTGATCAGCGGTGCAATTTGGGACCTGCATACCGTTGCGCAACTGAACAAAGGTGCCGTGAAGGCGTGAACGAGATTTCAGATCGAGCGCTTAGATGGCTGATTCCGTTGACGCCCAAGTTGGCGCCGAAGATTGCAGCGCGATCTCGAGGAGATAATAGGATATAAGCGCCAAGCAACATCCTGGATCTGCCAAGCCACGAGATTTGATAGACTGCGTGGTGTGTGTGGTCGTGGTTTGCAAGAAGAAGGACGAGAGCATGGTGGCGTGTCGGACCTCCACGTCGCCCGCCGACCTTTCCTCCGCATGCCTCCGCCTTCCCCTCCGAGTCTCCTATCGCCCTCCCGACGCCGACGCCGACGACAACGATGGGCGAGCAGCGGCTCTCCGTGCGCATCGTCTACCACAACCACTCCCACCGCCTCCCCGCCCTCTTTGACGGCGCCGAGTACGACTTCGTCCGCGAGCTGCGCGATGACCTGAACACGCTCGGCATACCCCATCCCCGGGGGGACGCGGTGCAGAGGATCAGCCGCGGCTGCGCTCAGTTCTACTGGCCCATGGCCCGCGACGTGAGCTGCCTTTCCCCGTCGCTGAGCTGTCCCTGCTGTAACTGAACCGCCTCTCCTCATCCTCCCAAGGCCCCGCAAACGATCACCAAGCGCGTGGAGAAAGTGCAGAGAGACCCCGATCTCTTGGGCGCTCTGGGGATGTGAGTGCTTGCACGTCGTCTGTCCTTCCTCGTTCGCGACGGGCCCGCTGATTCCGACTTCTCCCCAGAAAAAACATCCAATACAGGTCCGTTCCGTCCACACACACACAGGCAGCATCGTTCCCAACGTATCATCCAGATGGATAATCTGGAAGGACCGGACGGCGTCGACGTTCGACAGGGCGCCTCCCTCCGCACCTCGGAGTCTCCGGCATCAACCCTCCACCTCGTCGACCTGGTCGCTCGATCCAGACGACAAATCACTCGTCTGGGCGCCCCATGGCTGCCAGGTAACGTCTCCGTTTTCCTCGCCTGTTCATAATCGGCTGATGCTCTCTAATTTACCAGCCCTACCCTTACACCTCCCGCTCCGCCCCCATCGACCTCACCGCCCCTCCCCGCAGCTCCCGGTTCGACCGCTCCCCCGGCTCGATCGCCTCCTCGCGCCACCCCTCGACCTCCTTCGCCCACCTCCGCGACCCCTCCCCACCTCCCGTACGCATCAAACAAGAAGACGACGCGTCCGCGACCCACTTCCTCGCCTCATGCGGCCAAGACGAGATCGCCCGTCTCCAAGCGCGCGTCGCCGAGCTCGAGCGCGAAAAGGCGCACCGGCACCAGCACCAGCACCAGCAATTCCTGCCCCTCCCCACTCCCCCGCCGTCCTCGACGCCCTTCGCCCCACCCGCGCCGTCGGACAGCCCACCCGGCCTATCCCGCCCTTGCCCGCGCTCCTCCTCACCCGCCTCCTCACCCGCCTCTGCCTCTGCCTCCGCCTCATACCCCGCCGCCGCGCTCTCCACCCTCGACTCCGCGCTCGCCGCCGAACAGCGCAAAACGTACGACCTCCGCCTCGACCTCGCCGCCGCCCGCTCCGACCTCGCCGCCGCCCACTCCGACCTCGCCGCCACCCGCTCCACCCTTGCCGCCGAGCGCCGCCGCCGGCTCACGGCCGAGGACGACGTGCGCGCGGCCGAGCGGCGGACGGACGACGTGCGGCGCAAGCTCGCGCAGGCGGAGCACGAGCGCGAGCGCGCGCTGGAGCGGAAGAGGGAGGTCGAGCAGGCGCTGCGCGACGTCGCGCGCGAGCGCAGCGAGCCGTTCGTCGTCCCCGCGCTCGTGGACGCGTTTCTGGAGGTGGAGAGGATGACGCGCGAGGCGATGCGGGGTTGAGGAGACCCCCGGAGCTTGGGGTCGATTCGTGCTGCTGCCATCCGAAAAAAAAAAAAACATGTGTATATAATAGACACCCGCACCGTCCTATCGTACACACACATCGCCCCGTACCCGCGCTCTCGACTTGTAAACGTTACATGTGATGGCGCTCGGAACACGGAAAACTCGCTCGTCCAAATAAACCGGAACGCCCAGTCCGAGCTGCATCGGTATGTGCCTCGGTACTTAGAAGATCTCCACGCCGAGGTAAGTGCACACGCCGAACGCGGCGGTGGTGAGGACCGTGAGGCCGGCCACGCGACGCAGGACAGTACGCGCGGACAGGCGCACGCCGAGGGCGCCCGCGACGTCGATATCGCGGACATCGTCCGAGGTAAGCTCTATCGTAACACAACCGCGTCAGCCGTAGCATGAACAGAAAAAGAAAACGAAGGAGGGCGATCCGCACCGATGTCGCCGGCTTTGAGGTAGCCCTCGACGCGCTCTTTCTTGGAGCTCATCCTGAACCAAAGAGCGTCCGGTTTCAGCCAAACATATACGAGAGAGGATGAAGGGCGAGAGGATGAGATGGTGGAGGATGGAGGATGGGAGAAAGACGTACGTGACGAGGACGGCGCCCTTCGCCCTGGCCCATGCGAGCAGCACCTGGTCCGGGCTCGCGTCGAGCCTGGCCGCGATCGCGTTCACGGGCTTGTCGACGGGCCCTCCGCGCTGGCGGGTGAGCGGCCTACCATGGAACAACGCGCGATCAGGGGGGGTGGTCCTAATACACGAGAGTGGGGGATACGGGGGATACGTACGTGAGCGCGCTGTAGGCTTCGACGACGATGTCGTTCGCCTTGCAGAAGGCGACGAGCGGGGCTTGACGGACGTTCACGTACGGGTGGAGCAGGATCTTGGGACCTCGTCGTTTCAGTAGGCGGTCACGCCTCGATATATAGACGAAGGCGCACCTGGTTCGCGGCTGGCTTGACCTTGGCCGAAGCGAGGAGCGTGGTGAGGTCCGAGATCTCGAAGTTGCTCACGCCGATGCTCCTGAGAACGGGCGACGCGTTCGCGTTTTTTTTTTCTCAACGGAATCGTGCTAACATAGTATTCATTGCTCACTTCGCGAGGCCTTCGGCTTGGATCTTTTCCATGACCGCCCACGCGGATGGGATGTCGGGCTGCGCGAGGCGCGGGTGGTGGATGAGATATAGGTCGACGTACTTGACGCCCAGCTGCATTCAAAATCATCGATGTCAGCTAGGTGTGTGAATATACGTGGGTTTAACGCCGACGCACGTTGTCCAGGCTGTTGCGGATGCTCTGCTCGATGGACAGCCCGTCGCGTCCGGAGAACTTGGTGGTGATGAACACGTCCTCGCGCGCAAGCCCGGACTCGCGGAGCGCGATGCCGACCTCCTTCTCGTTCCCGTACGCCTGCGCGGTATCTGCGGCCATGTTGAGAGATTCAGGTCGCGGAGGGGTGAGCGGACGGGTATGAGAGACGCACCGAGGTGGCTGAAGCCGGCGTCGAGCGCGTTGTCGACGTAGTCGATCGGGTCTTGGCCGTTCCCCAACGTCCACGTCCCAAACGCGATCTCGGGGATGGTGCGCCCTATCGACCCAAGGTCGTGTTCAGCGCCGACCCCTGAGCAATTAATCGTTCGCCGTGGATGTTGCACCCACCGTCGTTCAACTTGCGGCTGTTCCACGGCATGCTGGCTGCTGTTGCGCTACGACGAGGACAGGTACTCGTTCAAGAGCGACTCGTGGCGCTCGTGGTGGTGCTCAGGCAAGCCGGGAGCGTGGAAGGCATGACGAATGGCGCGATGCAGGCGGTAAGTCGGGCGCGCACATGGCGAAGGGTGTATTGATAGCACGCGCGTGGGTACCGCCTTCTAACTCACGCCGTTGCACACTACTACTCATGAGTACATCATGTTATACTTCCACGCCCTCCGGGTGGTCATTCACCTCCTCTTCATCGCCACCCTTGCCCTCGTCTTCTTCTTCGGTATCCTCGAAATTTATATACGGTATACTTCTGCCATGAGTCCTGGGAAGAAGCTCCAAAAGTTCCTTCTACGTCGTGCTGTTCGAAGTGCAAACTCCTCCTGGAGGGTGACTGTCTCCAAGACCGGAAACCGACTTCCGGAGGAAAGGACCACGTCAATCCAAGCCTTCCCATAGGGCCGAGCCCCGTTCCGCCTCTTGTTCTGAACAACAAAAGAACCATAGAGTGATTTCGGAGGAAGCGGGTCGCCCACCGCCCATCCGCTTACAGCCAGTGTCCTGCGTCGGCCTCCTCATCAGAATGAGACTGGCATAGCGTCCAAGACTCCAGCGCAGCCTGGGTGTTCCACGCCTCGTTGCTGCAACACAGGGCTGCGTTTGGAGATCGGGTGATGAGCTAGTGAAGATGCGGTTGGCAACGGAAACACGGACCGTGTAACTGTTCCCTCTTGGCCGCGTCCAATTTCATTGCCAACCGCAAGCTCCGAGTTTTTATACCCCTAATCTGGCGATGCGAGTTCACGGTATAGCGCATAATCGTGCCAAATCCTCGATGGCCATGTCAAGATGAGATACCTTACGAATTAGGCCGGCCATGTCGGCAACCGTCTCGCTCTTTGAGGTAGTGGTTGTGGGTCGACAGCTCGGAGAAGCTCCAGGGCGAGGCGGTATGAAGCTTGGGTGGCGACGTTGGTCGTACGGTGGACGAGATCGACGAAGGACACGGTTAGCTCCTGACCCGGAGGCATGCACGACACGATGCGCATGAGGTCCGCAAACGAGAAATAAGGTGCAGCTCTTGATTTTGAGTCCCTTGAGTGCCGGAAACGTGGAGGTAAAACAAGTCGCGATGCTCCCCCGATCGTGCGTGAAGTACAGGATTCGTGGAACTCATCGCAGAGCTCCTTCCTGGTTCTTATCACGTCCAGGGGCTGGACATGTTATGCCAGCGTGGGTGACCGGGTGAAACGTCGCGAAGGCGCGGACACTTCGTAGAAATCACTGTGATGGAGTGAAAGAGGTGTCGCTGGATTCGGCCCCGGGTGGCTTTGCACGCCAGAGCAAGTGACTTCCAGCATTCGCAACAGTCTAGCCTGAGGCCGGGTAGATCGTCTATACTGCGTCTACGATCATGGCGACGGTCTCTAGGGGTAATCGACGAGCAGACCGCGCCATGGCAGAGGCGAGGAAGAGGGGGAGACAGCTACAGTGATCACTTAGCGATGGTCCGCACAGTCGCAGTCTGTCGCTTGTGGCCCGGTCCGAAAGCGAGCGCCAACGAACGATGGTCCCGATCGAATCGATTCTCCGACCTTGCGAGGTAAAAAAAGGTCGGTTCCATTGGGCGTAATAGACTGTATAGTAAGAGATCCAGATGAGACGCAATGGACAAAGGGCCATATAGCAAACCGATGGAGGGCACAATATGACTGCCACCTGGGCCCAAAGCTCGCGTGACGAATATAATAACCCACTCAAACCACGTTCAGTTGTTCTTCGTACGCACCGCGTCTACTGTAGTTCGAGGATACCCCGGATGTGTTCTGCCATAGACGGGCCGAGGTTGATCGCACAAGGGACAACAGTGTCTGCTGGCGACGTTGCGAACACGAATACTTAACCACGATGTTCTTCTCACAGTAAGAGCCCTCTTCTCACGGTCAGACTTGGATCATCTGACTATAATTAGATCCCGGCCTCCGTTCTGCGGGCGCCCCACGCAGCCCGACCGCCCCTTTCTAACCCAATCCGGCCGAAGATGCGCCATAATTTTATCAGATAACGGCCGGGTCGTTCGATCGAGCCGCCACATATAATACGGAACGCGCTTCGACCATAAGGTGCGCCGGTGTCTCATCCCTGTTCACATTTTTCCCTTCCGTTTCCCTTGTCGTTCGTGATGAAGCACGGACTCGCCCTCTCCATCTCGCTCAGCTCCCTCTCGGTGCTACTTGCTCTCGCGTTGTGGGCCTCCAGCGGCTCCGCTACCACCCCCGTCATCAAAGCCCCGACGTTCTCCAACCGGGTTATACTCATCCGGCACGGAGAGAAGGGTCGCCAGGATCCACTGCCTGGGACGGAAACAGAGCCCGAACGAGAAAGTCGGTGGGGACCGCCTTGGGGACCTGGGCGTGGCGGAAAGGGCAAGTTCCCGAGCGGGTTGAACGACAAGGGACGTCAGCGAGCTCAGCACCTCCGGACGGTCAGTTGACTCGCCTTCGTCGCTGGCTACAGCAAGTTGACGGAGACTGACGAGAAACGGGGGTAGTTCTTTGGAAAGGACTCGGGGTACGACATCGGTCTCATCTTTGCCGCTCCGCGTGAGCTGCCGAAAGAGACGGAGAGGACGTACGCGACGGTCGCTCCATTGGCGCAGGACCTGGGCCTGGAGATCGACATCGACTGGTGAGTCAGCGCCCTCGTTCTGTTCCTCGTTCTGCTTCGTACCGAGCAACGGCAAGCTTACCGAGTCTTGTGCAGCGCGGACGCCGATGCTGACTGCATCGTGTCCAAGGTCGAGGCCTTCGCGCAGAAGTCTTCAGCAGACATCCTCATATCCTGGGTACGCATCGTCTTACTCGTCTATTTATCGAGATTGACAATCGATTATATAGAAACATCGCGATTTGAACGTCATTGCGACCGCTCTTGGAGCGAAGAACGCGAGGAAGCACTATCCGGATGAACGGTGAATTCTTTTCTTCCTTCGCACGGAGGTGACCTTGGAGGTTAACGCTATTTTGTCACCACTAGATATGACATCGTCTGGACAATGCAGGATGGAGCCATCGTCCATAAGCAGTCCATGCACTGCCCGGTCCTCGACGACAATAGAGTAGACGAAGACGATCCGGACTTGGAGATCGAACCGCTCACCGGTTCTCGGTCTACTTGGGATTGGATCGCGAGATGGGGAGGGTGGAGGGACGTGTGGAGGGCACAAAGGACGATGATCACACACAGCACGTAGAACTGAATCAAATGGGCTGTACGAGGTCTATGTTCCACTCAGGTATGACTTAGGTACAGAGGTCTGTCGTCTATTCACTCCGGAAACCTCTCTCTGCTTTTATGTGTGCGACATTGCCTGAACCGTTCAGCGAGCATCGGCAGGTGCACCCGAACCTGCGCACCCAAGTCACCAACCTCCCCATCATGCCGGAACCGAGACATGCAAAACGTGCTGTTGCCGCGGCGCACCACGAGGTTCTCGAAGGTTGGAAATCGGTCGGAAGCCAGGACACGATCCACATCAGGAAAAGTACCTCCTAAAAAATTGTTGACATGATGCTCTATCTTGTCCATTGTGTGCATCATTTACCTATTTCGACCATTCTGTACAGATTACACAAACTGACTATATTTGCATTTTTTGCATCATTAATTAAGTCCCCTGGTGGAAGCCGGCATATTTGTCCCATTTGCTCCTCTATGTCAGCATTTGTAGCATTACCTGAGGCTATGCTACATTTGACGGTAGATATATCAGTGTATACTAGCGCAAATTTGCTCCATTTAGCAAGAACTATTCCCACTTGAATGTATTTGTGTCAACATTTCCCTAGGCATATCATGGCTATACATTCAGAACACCGTGTTATGGTTCCGAGCTCAGTACATAGTGTGCCTAACTAGTACGCATATTGGTAACATCCAGCCTTGACTCTACATCTACGATATGTTGTGCCTCTGACCTACCAGAACATCAGCATATGCCAAAAGATGTCGGCACAGCACTCACTGCGCATCGTTGTACAGCTCGTGCATCAAGAAATGATATGCCGCAAGGCCGTTCTTCCTGAGGTGCAGCAATGACCCCAAGTGGGATTCATAAGCAGATTTATACTTGCTCGCTGTGAAGGGGCATTTCTCGAAATATCCTTCTTTGTACGACTCCAAGGCACAGAGAATCTGTAAAGGGACATGAGAGTGGATTCAACCTTCTGTTAACCAGAGAATACCGCTGTTGCTGCCAATGCGACCATGGGAGCAGGGATCTCCTTCTCATCAGGAAGATCTGTACGGCTTGACGGAAACATCTCTGGGTTCTGGCTACCAATAGCATTGCCCTTTGAGAAGAACGCCTCCGCGATCACAGCCTTTATGACTGGCGAGCGGTACCCTTCGGTCTTAGGCGCCAGAGTGTCATCCTAGTTTTACCGTCAGTATCAGTAAGGCATAAACAAATGAACCATACGAGAACGCTGCCCGGATAGATGAAAGAATCGTCCGCAATCCACTTGGCGACGGCTGCTTTGTCTCGTGGCTTGATTCCAAGATATGACGTGAAGTGAAGGACTGCCGCTGCCTTAACCTTCGTACGAAAGGTACTAATGCGGTTGAAGACCTAGGACTATGTCAGCCTCCGAACACCTGCATGCGGGAGAATACGGACGATCCCACTCAGATTCTTGAACCACTGCCGTTGACCAGGTGCCTCGAGTCGCCCACGTATGCTGCGATAGCCTAGCTTCTGCGCAGCTGTTACGAGAGCCTTGCTCACCATTCTCGTCTTATCGGCGAAGCTGGGGAAAGCATTTACGAAACATAGGTCAGTATGGATGCTATTGAGAGCTTCCTGGATAACAGCACGCATCCGCTCGTTCTGGTCATCAAGCCCATATCGCTTCCCACGCGGAGGCTTCACGAGCCAGGTGTACTGGGGCCACGATGAGTCGCCGTCGGTGGTGTCGTCGGTGTTGGAACCCTCAGGCGGAGTGACATCTCCATCCGAATCATCGCGACGATGACGGCTCGAGGGTGCCCGCTTCTTTGCCCTGTTCTGGGAAGAGGAGGTCCGCGATGAGGGCCTTTGCGGAGATTCCATTCGAGGTACTTTGCGTCTGCGACCTTGAGGAACCTCCCAATCCTACGATTGAGGTTAGTCAGTCCGTATAGATATGAACGTGGTCTCACGTTAGTTCGAGTAGCACCCAGATGTAGGTTTGGCCGTTTCGACGGCACTTTCCTGATATGCTGTCCGTCCGACTCGTCTACGTCCATGTCATCGTCAGCGTGATACCGCTTCCCCTTCTTCCTCTGCTGTGACGGCCGCGATCCGGGTTCCGACTCGGAATCAGATGTCGGTGGAGCTGTAGCCCTGCTGCCGGTACTTATTTGTCGGTCTTGTATTGGCAGTGGTCTGACATGTGGTTAGTATCATGTATCCTCATATATTCTCAGAAGAAGTACACGACTCACCTGGGTAATGAACTTGTATCGTGTTCCAGAGACCCTTCGCGAAATTGACGAGATGACCCGGTTGGGGCCTTGCGCGATGGTCCTACATTGATGGGGGGCCGCACAGAGTCATGGGTTACATTGTCCTGCAAACGATCAGTGTTCATCTTCAAGGCATGCGTTCACCATACATAACGTGGTCCGGTCAGTTCCTCGGTGCGAGCTCTATGCGAGGTGTGCGAACTTGAGGGTGCAAGTGACGGTGATCGGTGACGACTTGACGGCTGGGATTGTACCGGCCATGCCCCACTGCGTGCCCTTGCGACCAGAGTTTCAGATTTGGCGATTGGCCAGGCATGTGGTTCAGGTAAAGAAATGCATCAAATCAAACACGGCGATTCACCTGCGTGATGAGCGTGTACTGTATTCCACAGATCCTTCGCGAGAGCGACGAGATAACGCGGCTGTAGTCTTGTGTTGCGGGCCTACATTGACGGTAGGTCGGACGGTTTCGTTGGTCATATTCTCCTATGAATAATCAGTGTGCGATCATGGGGCATGCATCGTCCGTACATTACGTGAATCTGCCGGTTCTTCAGTGCGAGCTCTACGTGGGGATTGCGATGTCGAGGACTCAAGTGACGGCGATCGTTGACGACTTGCTGGCTGAGACTGCGCCAACCGAACATTGCTGCGTGTCTTCGAGCCCGGAAATGGGTCCTGCTCATCCTCGTCAGGCGTCGGATCTCTGAAATATGTGCGCTGTCGAGGTCAGCATGTGTGCGGAAACAGACAAGTAAAAATGGTACCTCTCTCTGAAGTCTTTTCTTGATCGCCTCCGGTTTTGCCACATGGAGTTCAGGGTCATCCTCCTCCACGTCGTCACTGGACTCATGAGAGCCGTCATCACCGTCCATGTATCTCTGGTCATCCTCGTTGTTGACCTTGGATTTTCCTGAACGCCGTTTGGTTGATGGTGGCGCATCATCATCGGAGTCCATTGGCGGTGGGAGATAGACTACAAGACGTACACATTGAGTGAAAATCAATTCAATCGTGGTATGCGACTCACGGTCTTCGTTAACTCGTCTCTTAGCGTTCTTCGCCGGCTCTTTGCCCTTTGTCGACTTCTTTGCTTGTGATGCTGCCCTAGTAGTACGGACGGTGCGTGCTAGCATGAGCAAGCGTGAGTAGAAGCCCACCGCAAGAATACTAGACTACGAGTTCATACCTTGTTCGTCGTCATTGCGTTCTTTACCCGAAGTTCCTCCACCCCTTGTTGAACTGCGACCCTTTATAGTATTCCAGACTGCCGCCAGTTACATTAGCTGGGAAGCTCGATCAATATAGGTATAAGGTACGTACTGGCATTCTGTTTGGCCTTCTCCTTCGATGCGCGTGGTGCACCTATGATAATAAGTCAACGAGTCAATAGAGACCAAGCCTAAGATTAACACACCACTTTCTTGCAATAGCTTTTCGCCCCTGAGGCGTTCCTCCTCCTTCTTCCTCGCTTTGGTAGCTTTTGCCTTCTCTGTCGACGACTTCTTTTTCGCCGCTTGCTGCGCAAGCCATGCAGCCTCCTCGTCTATGGCACGACCCTCGTCATACTCGTCTTCGTCATCTTCACCGATATCCTCGCCGAAGCCGCCCGCATTACGCCGTGCCATGTGTAAAGTTGATACCGGGGGTGGGCGACAGCGACTTGAAGGCAGGCGGTCGGTAGAGCGACTGGAGAGCAGATTACCGATCACCTTCATGTTATCTTCTCGCAGAGGTCCAATAATATAGACTGGATCCATGTGGGAAGCGGCCAGCGAGAGCGTGGCCATCAGGAAACACCCCCTCTGTGAATTAGTATCATAAAGGGCAGAGATGTCAAGTAATTACAAGACTATCCATGTAGATAAAGCTATGTTGGGACCCTTTACAGTATATAACAGCACATACCAGCACAGAAGTCCAAAAAGTAGGAAATATGGAAGGTCCCCCTGAGCATTTGTCACATTTTTGGTGAAATGTGCCCAAATATGTGGATTTTTATTCACTTTTTTGGGCATATTTTGGTGATCTGTAACATCCATAGGCTCTCAAATATGATATATTGTGGCTCAAATATGACCATAAACTCTAGACTGTATGTCACATCTTGTTAGATGTCTTCAGAGTTTGGTCATTGGTAATTACATCTACCCATTACATGTGTATGTATATATACGATTCAATCTGGTTAGTCCACGAAGCCAGAACGGATGGCATCGAGGTATGTCAAACAAATACATCACGACAAGCACTAGGTTAATGCTGAGCCAACCGCGGTGCGCGGCTGCAGTGCACCCACCAAGCACGGGGTATCGGGATGCCATCGAGTGGGCAAGAGTAGAGCAGGTCCAAGTTGCCTAGAGTGGCGTGAACACGGTCAATCGAACGGGGTTGTCCTTGCGCGGGTCGAAGAGCGGGTGAGACGCGCCAAGAGCTCCGCATTCGAGACCCGCTTGTTTGGGAGACGCGCCGGTGGTGATGGCACGGGGCATACGAGCTCGAGGTGGCGTCCGAGATCGCCTCGGGCTCGGCGTGTCGCATGGGGGGTGGGTCCGCGTGCGGGTTCTAGAGCTTGCGCGAGGAGAGCGAGGACGGGTCCGCGGTCGCCTGGGACGAGGCGCGGGGCAAGGCCGCCGAGCTGATCTTGAGCCATCGCGAGAATTCGGCGACGTCGGCGGAGGGCATGGCGAGTTGCGGGGTGGAGAGGTGACGTGCCTGGACGGAGAGCATGGGCGATCGTGCTCGTCTGTGGGCGGCACTCGGGCACGCTCGGGGACGTCCTTCGGGGGCGGGACCGGCCGCTTGGACCTGTCACGCGGCGAGGTCGGTGGGTGTGGGGGCAGAGCTGCAGCGAACAGAGCGACCGGGCAGAGCCTGTATTCGCTCAGGACCTGCTGCGCAAAGAGCGTGCACGTTCGCAGAGCCAGGGGTTAGCGCGTTGGCGCAGACGGGTCGAGCGCGTTGGCGCAGAAGACGTCGAGTGTATTGGCGCCGTGGAGGTGGGCGCGTTGAAGCAGCGGAGACGCCGAGCGCGACCGCATTGGCGGCTCACGCTCAGGGCTGGGCGACAGGTGAGAGGGGGAGGAAGCCGCCAAGCGCGACCGCGTTGGCGGCTCACGCTTGGCGTTGGGCGAAAGAGAGCGAGGGGGAGGTGACACCGAGCGAAGGCAGTCGCTTCGCGCTGGGCGAGCGAGAGGGGCAGGGAGGTGACGCGACGCCGAGCGCGACCGCGTTGGCGGCTCGTGCTCGGGGCTGGGCGGGGAGGCGACTGGTGGAGATGGCGGGTAGAAGCTAGGCTGAGCGCGACCGCGTTGACGGCTCGCACTCGGGGAAGGGCAAATGGCAGGGGCGGGGGTGGAAGCTGCGCCGAGCGCGACCGCGTTGGCGGCTCGCGCTCGGGAATGGGCAGACGGCAGGGGCGGGGGTGGAAGCAGCGCCGAGCCCAACCGCATTGGCTGCTCGCGGCTGGCGCTGGGCGGAAGGCGGGCGGGCAGCGGAATCGGCGCCGAGCGCGACCGCATTGGCGGCTCGCGCTCGGGGAAGGAAGGGCAGACGGCAGGGGCGGGGTGGAAGCTGCGCCGAGCGCGACCGCGTTGGCGGCTCGCGCGTGGGGCCGGGCAAACGGCAGAGGCGAAAGTTGAGGGCGGTGGGCGGGCACTTCGAGTGCTGGGGGCGGTTTGTGACGGCGAGCGCGGGGACTTGCGCGTTGATGCGCGCACTTGCAAGCGCGGCGCTGGGCGTACTTGACAGCGCTGAGTTGTGCGCACTTGCCAGCGCGGTGGGCTGAGACGGGTCACGTGACATTTGGATTCGCGTTGAATCTCTAAGTCCGCGTTGGCTACCGTACATGTGTCGCTATGTCCTAGCAGTCCGAGAGTACATACAGATATATTTGAGCTCATCAAATTGTTATTGATAGCTGAATGGGACATGAAACAAGTTAACTATACCTGAGATAAAAGCACCACAACAGTGTCTCCTTGCCATCAGTCATCTGTAGGGTTCATAACCATGATGTTGGCTATGGACATCTCTGTCTTTCAGATGTACATGCAGTATATAAGCTGGGACTATATGGGATGATATGATATTACAGATGGGGCCAGGCCAGGGTGAGGTGTCAACAGTCAAGTATCAATCCCCACCTCCAACACTTATATGTACATTTGTTCTCTAAGCCCCTTGGACATGGACCAGTGCTAATGTTATTGACACTGCGACCACATTTTCTATGTCATTAGTTCTAAGCCCCCTTGTACCTATAAGACAGTCCTCTAATTGGTCTGTCATCTGTCATGATTTGACAGTTTTATGGGATTTTTTGGCTTTTTTGTGACAATTTGGACAGAATGTGGTCATATTATGAACCATGTATGTATATATGTAGAAAATTGCCAGATGGGGTTTTTCCTGATGTGGTTGAACAAGAACGACAGGCGTGTGGGAATCGTGTTACCGCGGTGCATTCAACTTCACTCCATCACCTTCGTGCACACCACGATCGCCTTATTCGCCATGCCATGAACGTTCGATTCCACCTCATGGCGAGTACTCAATACTCCAAGAACCATGCGGGTTTCATCTAGGATGCGAACTCCGGTCAGAAGGTATGGGTTCTCACCGGCGCACAATCTTTAGCTCACTCACAAACAACGACTCCTCAGGCCGCGAGCCGCAAATGATATCCGATAACGCAGAAGAAGGGACTCACGGGGATAGAGTGGAGGAGCACACTAACCGCGTTGTCGCTCCAGTGAACATAGCTGACGCGACATCCTACAAACACGAATCAGCGGCAGTTTCCTCGACGTTTCAAGACGATTCAACAAAACTGCACGTTTCTCCGGAGTCAGTCAGCATGGTTTTTTACCATGTGAGTCCTCTTTTCCGGTCTAAATTAGATCCCGATCATTCGTGTGCTCATCCAGCCAACTTAGACCTTAATTACCGGAACGTCATCGCCAACGAGGTGTATTGAGCCCTGAACACCTGTGTCGGCTCCCACAGCTATTCAAGCTTCATCCATCCCCTCCACCCGTCCATCACTGCACACAGCGACTACTACGGCGGCAGCGCCTCGGCCCATGGCAACCCTCTTGCAGGTTCCGCACTCTCGCCCTGTATTCAGTGCCGTCCCAAATAGCATTCCCGGCCCTCGGCATGGATGCGCGTATCTGGAGGCACAATCCGGTGTAGCACTGCGATGATCGGCGAGATCGCGAGTGATGAGGCGCAAATAAGCATGCCTGGTTATCAGTGGCATTCGAGGGCGCTAAACTCGCCACTGGCCACCACAACGCAGTCGTTCGTCTTCACCGTCTGACCGGGCGGACTTCATGCCCAGCTTCTCGGACGAGGCGAAGGTGGTCTGCGGCACCGGTATGCCGACCGTTCAGGGGTAAGCGGATTGACTCCGCACAACAGGAATGTGTCGCTCATTCAGTGTTGTAGGTTGAAAGCTGCGTTGACTCGCTGTCATCTACGTTGAGGGTCGACCGCATGTCCTGCGTTTGATCGAGAAGCCGCCCGAAAACGCTGAGTACGCCCCCAAGTTATCCATCTGAACGTCTTCGTTCTGATAGAAGTTCATGTAGAGTGACAGGCGTAACGACGGCGATGGTGGGAAGAGAGTCTGAAGCAGGACGTACTGCGAGAGGTGAAGGCGGGCAATGGCCGGATCCTACTGCACGACGAGGTTGAGGCGCGGCCGAGTGTTTTTGCGATCGTGCCAATCTGGGAGAACGTGTTCAAGGCAGACGACATCATGACGCCGCAGGACGTGTTCAACGTAGTCTCGGCGGAGGGGTACAAGGTTTGCGTTGTGTCCTCTATTGTGGTTTCCTTCTCTAATCTACAAACAGGTGGATTACGGTCGCGTAGCGATTACGGACGAGCAGGCGCCCCTACCTATACGGCTCAGTGTCGCAATTCGGCCTTCGATCGCTTCCGAATCACCGTCTGCATGCAAGCCACAAGGCCGTTCGATATCGCTCGGTTCGGGTAGTTGCTGAGATGGTATCCCATCTCGGTGAGATCGAGTACGTACAGACGCATGCCTGGAGCTCGGCAGCACTCTGATGCGCGCTCTTATTTAGTGAAGATTCCTACATCTCCCTATGCAGCACCCTATTCCAGCGCATACAAGACAAAGAAGCACCTGTCCGTGTCCAGGCTGTGATTGCGCTATCAAAACTTTGCGGTTCGGAAACGCCCGATGATCTAGACGATTCCGAGGAGCTAACGGCGATCGACCTTGTGGAAGTTCTGGCGCACGACCCTGCTGCGTGGGTCTCTGCTTCTCGATGTCATTCTATTAACCGATGCTGAAGGCACTCGCGTAGGGATGTTCGCCGAGCAGCCTTGCTCAATCTACCCTTGACTCCGGCTAACGTCTCCCCAATACTGGCACGTACTCGGGACACGGATCCGCTTATCCGCAAAGTCGTGTACTCCACCATCCTCGAAACTCAAGCCACATCACACGACAACGACGGCGCTGCTATCAGCCCCTCACACGCCGTTCGAGCTCGGGCTCGAGCCGTACTTGGACTTGGTCACGCAGTCGAACACGACCGAGCCCACCTTCTCGATGAAGATCCGTCCGCGGATCGCGCACGCCTTCTCCGCGTCGCTCGCCTTGCGGAAGTGGACGTGGACGTTCCCGTTGTCCTTGCGACCCCAGAGCGCTGACGATAGAGCAACGTGAGCTGATCGTGCGGAATGGGCTTGGCGACCGTGAGGGCTCCGTCCGCGCTGCCGCTGCCAGGGTGCTCGGTACGTAGGTAGACGTGGTGAGGGATACTGGATCTGAAGGTCGAGAGAAGGATGGTGTTAAGAAGGAGGGAGGCGGTGGGGAAACGGGGCCCGAGACCGAGCAGGACCTCATCGCGTTTCTGAAGATGTTCGACTTGGTGGAGGGGGCGATCGCCGAGGACGCGTTGCTGAGCGTGCTCACGACCCGAGTCGATGTCTTCGATTCCTTGGAATTCAGCGGTGAGTTGAAGTGCTTTTCAAATTTCAAGTCATATCGCTGATCCGAAACGATTCTCATAGAGAACTACTGGCGTGAGCTCACCCCGGAGAAAGCTTTCTTGGGCCGTGTCTTCGCTCAGCACTGCATTTCGACGAAGAATGAGGCTCGACTCGAAGGAGCGCTACCAGTGGTTACCGCATTTGCATTCCAAATCCAGGCCGCCTATAATGATCTTCTCGAGCGCGTGCAGATGCTAGCGGAAAGACGAGCCGTGGGCAATGAGATCGAAGAAGACGAACAGGATGAGCAAGACGCAAAGGAATTTATTCTAGGCGAAATGCTGCTTCTGGCGGTAGACCTGGATTACGGCGATGAGATCGGATGGAGGAAGATGTTCCAACTCGCCCGTAAGTACGATCTTCCTGGCTTGTAATCGTTTGATATTCATTAATACCACGCAACAGGTGATATGATATCGCAAGAACCGCTGCCTGACAGCTTGGTGACGCGCTGTCTGGATGTCCTCCGCAAACTGTCCCCCAACGAGCGTGATCTCATTCGTCTAATCGCCTCGCCGTGAGCCTTCTCTGACACTTCATGGCGAGTGTGTGATCACACCAAGAACTGCGGGGCGTGCATCCAGTAAACGCCTTCACCGTCACCCGTCCGGTCGGCGCGTCCCAAAAATATTCCCTGGCGACGAGTCCTACAGCATCCCCGGGCCTGTTGTCCTCTTCTGCTCCTCGGTTGTACGACCCATTCGCGGAAAAGAGGTGAACATCACTATCCGTCAAACAGTGATTTTCGTGCTTACACTCTGCAGCAAACTCAGCAACCATGTGGCAGCGGCCACGGTCGTAACGGACGCCATGCGTCCAGCCTGGGGTCCTGCTGAGACCGTCGTCAGCGCCCAAGACGAAGGCGCTCGACAAGCTCTTTGGCAAGCACAACACGGAATGCGTCCGGGTTGAGAGTGCCGAGGACAAGGTGCTCTCGACGGGCCGCGAAGAACGTACAGAAGAATGATGCGCCGACGGACGACGATAGAGAGAAGGCGAACGTTGAGAGATACATCGCGCCGAAGTAGATGTCGACGCACAAGACAGAGCTGCCGGTGTGAAGATGTTGGTTGGGGATAACCATACGACGTCGCAATATCCGCCAGCGCACGTAAGGGAGCGGAACAAGCGAATCACGGAGAAGAGACAGACGTATCGCGCGGTGGTGCGGACCGGGGACGGCACCTCGTATGCGCTTGTGAACAGTGTCTTCGAGGACGTGAGTTCCTCTCCTGAGCTATACGCCCAAACGAGGCTGATACGACCTGCAGATCATATAGAGCAACCTCGCGATGTCGCCCGTGATGCGCAAGGTCCGGACGAGGGCGCTTACCATCGGGCCCCGTCGTCGTCATCGCCGTCTTTCCAGCGCCAAGCACCTCTACCTACCCCGAGGCATCCCTCCATTGAAGGCGAAGACGAAAGCGACTTTGCCGCCGCTGACGCTCGCATGGTCTCAATACTCCGAGAGCGACATGCCGCTCCGAAAGTGATGTGGAAGGATAACAACAGCATGCTGCACGTCCGCGGGTTCGTGAGCGCGCCTTGGATGCTCTACTAGCTGCTCGTGCGCGTCCACAGCGACTCTCACACAGGTGCTTATATGCATCCCGAGATGCAGCGCAAGGCCAATGCGCCGGATGAGAGTAGTCCTAGCTCAATTCCGGGAATAGTCAACATTACTTCCCATATAGCTCGCCGACGACCGGCTACCGCATACGAACTCACATGCTTCCTTCGCGTCTACGGAAGCATCCTCTGTTACCTCCCTCTTTGACTCGCAGAGCATGGGCATCGCCTCTGCTTTCTTGACCTCCTCGTGTGCTCCCGACTTGCCCTGCGCCAAAAAGCCTTGTCATGAACGTGAGACTCTTCTTCTCTGGATATGTGCTGAGAAGCTGATTTGTTCTCGAAAGGGTCATATTGTCCCACCGGTGATGTTTCGGGGTCAAATCGTGCGCATGGGTGACACCTTGGCCTCACCCGCTTTGTCCTCTGCCCCTCATCAGCCCTTACTCCCGCCCCGTTTTGCCCTTTGTTCACTGTGTTCACTCCAGCTGCTGCTTGCACTGTCCACTCCCGAACACGCCGTACTCAAGGACCTACAATGTCCGAACTATGTGGTGGATGCCGGAAATTGTTTACTGTCAATGGTCTGGCTAGGCACCTTGCCCTTACTGCGAACAAGGCGTGCCGCGATTGGCATGACATGTGGCCGTTATTGGACCCTGACCAGGATGTACCGGGTCCTCCTCGTGAGGATGTAGATATGACTGGTGCCGTCGCAGATGATGGACAGCACGAAGCGGGGCCTATCCTCTCCAGTCATGGTGACGCAGCCTCCTCGGAATCAAGTGATTCCGATTATGACCCAAGTCTTGATTCATCCTCCTCGTCCACATTTTTCTCCTCTAGCTCTTTCAGATCAACAGATCATTCACGTTCATCGTCACCCATGTCTTCGGATATGGACGGACCCCCGGACCTGTCCAATTATGATGCTGCGGGGCATGCTGCTGCTGAGCAGAATGTATCTAGCTCCGTCAGGATTGATCGATTTCCTGGCCGTGCGGGGAAACCTTTGCAGAATAAGACTACCACGAGCTATGAGGCATATAGTGACCAACTTGGTGACCATACTGTTGCTCGCGACACGGATGCAGACTTGTATCATCCATTCAAGAGCCGTATTGATTGGGAGATTGCAAGATGGGCGAAGCTGCGTGGTCCTAGCTCTACTGCCTTCACCGAGCTTCTTGGGATTGATGGGGTAATTTATATTCACTCTAAGAGCTATCGTGACATTCATTTCATATCCACCAGGTTGCTGAGCAGCTTGGCCTCTCTTATCATAACACAAGGGAGCTCAACAAGATTAT